>NW_028294917.1:0-131000 GCF_964341445.2 Mesoplodon mirus | reverse complement strand
GCTACGTGCTGACGCACGGGTCAGTGCCAGCGTACGGGCCAGGAGTAGGCTACGGCTTGGGGGTAAGGTGTAGGGCTGGTGGTGGGTTTCCGTGCTGGCCTAGGGTTAGGGTTAGGGAACGGCAAGGCTTAGCGCACAGTTGAGGGTATGGAAACGTGGGAGGGTCAGGCTATGTGCTGACGCACGGGTCAGTGCCAGCGTACGGGCCAGGAGTATACTATGGCTTGGGGGTAAGGTGTAAGGCTGGTGGTGGCTTTCCGTTCCGTGCTAGGGTTAGGGTTAGGGAACGGCAAGGCTTAGGGCACGGGTGAGGGTACGTAAACGTGGGAGGGTCAGGCTACGTGCTGACGCACGGGAGAGTGCCAGCGTACGGGCCAGGAGTAGGCTACGGCTTGGGGATAAGTTGTAGGGCTGGTGGTGGGTTTCTGTGTCGGCCTAGGGTTAGGGTTAGGGAACGGCAAGGCTTAGGGCACAGGTGAGGGTACGGAAACGTTGGAGGGTCAGGCTACGTGCTGACGCATGGGTCATTGCCAGCGTACGGGCCAGGAGTAGGCTACAGCTAAGGGTAAGGTGTAGGGCTGGTGGTGGGTTTCCGTTCCGGGCTAGGGTTAGGGTTAGGGAACGGCAAGGCTTAGGGAACAGGTGAGGGTACGGAAACGTGTGAGGTTCAGTCTACGTGCTGACGCACGGGTCAGTGCCAGCATACGGGCCAGGAGTAGGCTACGGCGTAGGGTAAGGTGTAGGCCTGATGGTGGTTTTCCGTTCCGGGCTAGGGTTAGGGTTAGGGAACGGCAAGGCTTATGGCACAGGTGAGGGTACGGAAACGTGGGACGGTCAGGCTACGTGTTGATGCACGGGTCAGTGCCAGCGTACGGGCCAGGTGTAGGCTACGGCGTAGGGTAAGGTGTAGGGCTGGTGGTGGGTTTTCGTTCCGGGCTAGGGTTAGGGTTAGGGAACGGCAAGGCTTAGGGCACAGGTGAGGGTACAGAAACGTGGGAGGGTCAGTCTACGTGCTGATGCACGGGTCAGTGCCAGCATATGGGCCAGGAGTAGGCTACAGCGTAGGGTAAGGTGTAGGGCTGGTGGTGGGTTTCTGTTCCGGGGTAGGGTTAGTGTTAGGGAACGGCAAGTCTTAGGGTACAGGTGAGGGTATGGAAACGTTGGCGGGTCAGGCTACGTGCTGACGCACGGGTCAGTGCCAGCGTACGGGCCAGGAGTAGTCTACGGCTTGGGGGTAAGTTGTAGTGATGGTGGTCGGTTTCCGTTCCGGGCTAGGGTTAGGGTTAGGGAACGGCAAGGCTTAGGGCACAGGTGAGGGTACGGAAACGTGGGAGGGACAGGCTACGGGCTGACGCACGGGTCAGTGCCAGCATACGGGCCAGGAGTAGGCTACGGCTTGTGGGTAAAGTGTAGGGCACGTGGTGGATTTCCGTTCAGGGCTAGGGTTAGGGTTAGTGAACAGCAAGGCTTAGGGCACAGGTGAGGGTACGGAAACGTGGGAGGGTCAGGCTACGTGCTGACGCACGTGTCAGTGCCAGCGTACGGGCCAGGAGTAGGCTACGGCTTGGGGGAAAGTTGTAGGGTTGGTGGTGGGTTTCCGTTCCAGGCTAGGGTTAGGGTTAGGGAACGGCAAGGCTTAGGGCACAGGTGAGGGTACGGAAACGTGGGAGGGTGAGGCTACGTGCTGACGCACGGGTCAGTGCTAGCATACGGGCCAGGAGTAGGCTACGGCGCAGGGTAAGGTGTAGGGCTGGTGTTGGGTTTCCGTTCCGGGCTAGGGTTAGGGGTAGGGAACGGCAAGGCTTAGGGCACAGATGAGGGTACGGAAACGTGGCACGTTCAGGCTATGTGCTGATGCACGGGTCAGTGACAGCATACGGGCCAGGAGTAGGCTACCGCACAGGGTAAGGTGTAGGGCTGCTGGTGGGTTTCCATTGTGGGCTAGGGTTAGGGTTAGGGAACGGCAAGGCTTAGGGCACAGGTGAGGGTACGGAAACGTGGGAGGGTCAGGCTACGTGCTGACGCACGGGTCAGTGCCAGCATACAGGCCAGGAGTAGGCTACAGCTTAGGGTAAGGTGTAGGGCTGGTGGTGGGTTTCCGTTCCGGGCTAGGGTTAGGGTTAGGGAACGGCAAGGCTTAGGGCACAGGTGAGGGTACGGAAACGTGGGAGGGTCAGGCTACGTGCTGACGCACGGGTCAGTGCCAGCGTACGGGCCAGGAGTAGACTATGGCTTGGGGGTAAGGTGTAAGGCTGGTGGTGGCTTTCCGTTCCGGGCTAGGGTTAGGGTTAGGGAACGGCAAGGAGGGTCAGGCTACGTGCTGACGCACGGGTCAGTGCCAGCGTACGGGCCAGGAGTAGGCTACGGCTGGGGGTAAGGTGTAGGGCTGGTGGTGGGTTTCTGTGTCGGCCTAGGGTTAGGGATAGGGAACGGCAAGGCTTAGGGCACAGGTGAGGGTACGGAAACGTTGGAGGGTCAGGCTACGTGCTTACGCACGGGTCATTGCCAGCGTACGGGCCAGGAGTAGGCTACAGCTTAGGGTAAGGTGTAGGGCTGGTGGTGGGTTTCCGTGCTGGCCTAGGGTTAGTGTTAAGGAACGGCAAGGCTTAGGGCACAGGTGAGGGTACGGAAACGTGGGAGGGTGAGGCTACGTGCTGACGCACGGGTGAGTGCCAGCGTACGGGCCAGGAGTAGACTATGGCTTGGGGGTAAGGTGTAAGGCTGGTGGTGGCTTTCCGTTCCGGGCTAGGATTAGGGTTAGGGAACGGCAAGGCTTAGGGCACAGGTGAGGGTACGTAAACGTGGGAGGGTCAGGCTACGTGCTGACGCACGGGTCAGTGACAGCGTATGGGCCAGGAATAGGCTACGGCTTGGGGGTAAGGTGTAGGGCTGGTGGTGGGTTTCCGTTCCGGGCTAGGGTTAGGGTTAGGGAACGGCAAGGCTTAGGGGAGAGGTGAAGGTACGGAAACGTGGGAGGGTCAGGCTACGTGCTGACGCACGGGTCAGTGCCAGCATACTGGCTAGGAGTAGGCTACAGCCTAGGGTAAGGTGTAGGGCTGGTGGTGTGTTTCCGTTCCGGGCTAGGGTTAGGGTTAGGGAACGGCAAGGCTTAGGGCACAGGTGAGGGTACGGAAACGTGGGAGGGTCAGGCTACGTGCTGACGCACGGGTCAGTGCCAGCGTATGGGCCAGGAGTACTCTACGGCTTGGGGGTAAGTTGTAGGGCTGGTGGTCGGTTTCCGTTCCGGACTAGGTTTAGGGTTATGGAACGGCAAGTCTTAGGGCACAGGTGAGGGTACGGAAACGTGGGAGGGTCAGGCTACGGGCTGACGCACGGGTCAGTGCCAGCATACGGGCCAGGAGTAGGCTACGGCTTGGGGGTAAGGTGTAGGGCACGTGGTGGATTTCCGTTCAGGGCTAGGGTTAGGGTTAGGGAACAGCAAAGCTTAGGGCACAGGTGAGGGTACGGAAACGTGGGAGGGTCAGGCTACGTGCTGACGCACGGGTCAGTGCCAGCGTACGGGCCAGGAGTAGGCTACGGCTTGGGGGAAAGTTGTAGGGTTGGTGGTGGGTTTCCGTTCCGGGCTAGGGTTAGGGTTAGGGAATGGCAAGGCTTAGGGCACAGGTGAGGGTACGGAAACGTGGGAGGGTGAGGCTACGTGCTGACGCATGTGTCATTGCCAGCGTACGGGCCAGGAGTAGGCTACAGCTTAGGGTAAGGTGTAGGGCTGGTGGTGGGTTTCCGTTCTGGGCTAGGGTTAGGGTTAGGGAACGGCAAGGCTTAGGGCACAGGTGAGGTTACGTAAACGTGGGAGGGTCAGGCTACGTTCTGACGCATGGGTCAGTGCCAGCATACGGGCCAGTAGTAGGCTATGGCGTAGGGTAAGGTGTAGGGCTGGTGGTGCGTTTCCATTCCGGGCTAGGGTTAGGGTTAGGGAACGGCAAGGCTTAGGGCACAGGTGAGGGTAAGGAAACGTGTCAGGCTGAGGCTACGTGCTGACGCACAGGTCAGTGCCAGCATACGGGCCAGGAGTAGGCTACGGCGTAGGGTAAGGTGTAGGGCTGGTGGTGGGTTTCCGTTCCGGGCTAGGGTTAGGGTTAGGGAACGGCAAGGCTTAGGGCACAGGTGAGGGTACGGAAACGTGGGAAGCTCAGGCTACGTGCTGACGCACGGGTCAGTGCCAGCATACGGGCCAGGAGTAGGCTACGGCTTTGGGGTAAGGTGTAGGGCTGGTGGTGGGTTTCTGTGCCGGCCTAGGGTTAGGGTCAGGGAACGGCAAGCCTTACGGCACAGGTGAGGTTACGGAAACGTGGGAGGGTCAGGCTACGTGCTGACGCACGGGTCAGTGCCAGCGTACGGGCCAGGAGTAGGCTAAGGCGTAGGGTAAGGTGTAGGACTGGTGGTGGGTTTCCGTTACGGGCTAGGGTTAGGGTTAGGGAACGGCAAGGCTTAGGGCACAGGTGATGGTACGGAAACGTTGGAGGGTCAGGCTACGTGCTGACGCATGGGTCATTGCCAGCGTACGGGCCAGGAGTAGGCTACAGCTTAGGGTAAGGTGTAGGGCTGGTGGTGGGTTTCCGTTTTGGGCTAGGGTTAGGGTTAGGGAACGGCATGGCTTAGGGCACAGGTGAGGGTACGGAAACGTGTGAGGTTCAGTCTACGTGCTGACGCACGGGTCAGTGCCAGCATACGGGCCAGGAGTAGGCTACGGCTTTGGGGTAAGGTGTAGGGCTGGTGGTGGGTTTCTGTGCCGGCCTAGGGTTCGGGTCAGGGAACGGCAAGCCTTACGGCACAGGTGAGGTTACGGAAACGTGGGAGGGTCAGGCTACGTGCTGACGCATGGGTCATTACCAGCGTACGGGCCAGGTGTAGGCTACGGCGTAGGGTAAGGTGTAGGGCTGGTGGTGGGTTTCCGTTCAGGGCTAGGGTTAGGGTTAGGTAACGGCAAGGCTTAGGGCACAGGTGAGGGTACGGAAACGTGGGAGGGTCAGGCTACGGGCTGACGCACCGGTCAGTGCCAGCGTACGGGCCAGGAGTAGGCTACGGCTTGGGGGTAAGGTGTAGGGCAGGTGGTGGGTTTCCGTTCAGGGCTAGGGTAGGGTTAGGGAACAGCAAGGCTTAGGGCACAGGTGAGGGTACGGAAACGTGGGAGGGTCAGGCTATGTGCTGGCGCACAGGTCAGTGCCAGTGTACGGGCCAGGAATAGGCTACGGCTTGGGGGTAACGTGTAGGGCTGGTTGTGGGTTTCCGTGCTGGCCTAGAGTTTGGGTTAGGGAACGACGGCAAGGCTTAGGGCACAGGTGAGGGTATGGAAACGTGGGAGTGTCAGGCTACGTGGTGACGCACGGGTCAGTGCCAGCGTACGGGCCAGGAGTAAACTATGGCTTGGGGGTAAGGTGTAAGTCTGGTGGTGGCTTTCCGTTCGGGGCTAGGGTTAGCGTTAGGGAACGGCAAGGCTTAGGGCACAGGTGAGGGTACGTAAACGTGGGAGGGTGAGGCTACGTGCTGATGCACGGGTCAGTGCCAGCGTACGGGCCAGGAGTAGGCTACAGCTTGGGGGTAAGGTGTAGGGCTGGTGGTTGGTTTCTGTGTCGGCCTAGGGTTAGGGTTAGGGAACGGCAAGGCTTAGGGCACAGGTGAGGGTACGGAAACGTTGGAGGATCAGGCTACGTGCTGACGCATGGGTCATTGCCAGCATACGGGCCAGGAGTAGGGTACAGTTTAGGGTAAGGTTTAGGGCTGGTGGTGGGTTTCCGTTCTGGGCTAGGGTTAGGGTTAGGGAACGGCAAGGCTTAGGGCACAGGTGAGGGTACGTAAACGTGGGAGGGTCAGGCTACGTTCTGACGCACGGGTCAGTGCCAGCATACGGGCCAGTAGTAGGCTACGGCGTAGGGTAAGGTGTAGGGCTGGTGGTTGGTTTCCATTCCGGGCTAGGGTTAGGGTTAGGGAACGGCAAGGCTTAGGGCACAGGTGAGGGTACGGAAACGTGGGAGGGTCAGGCTACGTGCTGACGCACGGGTCAGTGCCAGCGTACGGGCCAGGAGTAGGCTACGGCTTGGGGGAAAGGTGTATGGTTTGTGTTGGGTTTCCGTTCCGGGCTAGGGTTAGGGTTAGGGAACGGCAAGGCTTAGGGCACAGGTGAGGGTACGGAATCGTGGGAGGGCCAGGCTACGTGCTGACGCACGGGTCAGTGCCAGCGTACGGGCCAGGAGTAGGCTACGGCTTGGGGGAAAGGTGTATGGTTGGTGGTCGGTTTCCTTTCCGGGCTAGGGTTAGGGTTAGGGAACGGCAAGGCTTAGGGCACAGGTGAGGGTACGGAAACGTGGGAGGGTCAGGCTACGGGCTGAAGCACGGGTCAGTGCTAGCATACGGGCCAGGAGTAGGCTACGGCTTGGGGGTAAGGTGTAGGGTACGTGGTGTATTTCCGTTCAGGGTTAGGGTTAGGGTTAGGGAACAGCAAGGCTTAGGGCACAGGTGAGGGTACGGAAACGTGGGAGGGTCAGGCTATGTGCTGACGCACGGGTCAGTGCCAACGTACGGGCCAGGAGTAGGCTACGGCTTGGGGGAAAGTTGTAGGGTTGGTGGTGGGTTTCCGTTCCGGGCTAGGGTTAGGGTTAGGGAACGGCAAGGCTTAGGGCACAGGTGAGGGTACGGAAACGTGGGAGGGTCAGGCTACGTGCTGACGCACGGGTCAGTGCCAGCGTACGGGCCCGGAGTAGGCTACGGCGTAGGGTAAGGTGTAGGGCTGGTGGTGGGTTTCCGTTCTGGGCTAGGGTTAGGGTTAGGGAACGGCAAGGCTTAGGGCACAGGTGAGGGTACGGAAACGTGGGAGGGTTAGGCTACGTGCTGACGCACGGGTCAGTGCCAGCGTACGGGCCAGGATTAGGCTACGGCTTGGGGGAGAGTTGGTGGGTTGGTGGTGGGTTTCCGTTCCGGGCTAGGGTTAGGGTTAGGGAACGTCAAGGCTTAGGGCACAGGTGAGGGTACGGAAACGTGTGAGGGTCAGGCTACATGCTGACGCACGGGTCAGTGCTAGCATACAGGACAGGAGTAGGCTACGGTGTAGGGTAAGGTGTAGGGCTGGTGGTGGGTTTCCGTTCCGGGCTAGGGTTAGGGTACGGGAACTGCAAGGCTTAGGGCACAGGTGAGGGTACGGAAACGTTGGAGGGTCAGGCTACGTGTTGACGCATGTGTCATTGCCAGCGTACGGGCCAGGAGTAGACTACAGCTTAGGGTAAGGTGTAGGGCTGGTGGTGGGTTTACGTTCAGGGCTAGGGTTAGGGTTAGGGAACGGCTAGGCTTAGGGCACAGGTGAGGGTACGTAAACGTGGGAGGGTCAGGCTATGTTCTGACGCACGGGTCAGTGCCAGCATAAGGGCCAGTAGTAGGCTACGGCGTAGGGTAAGGTGTAGGGCTGGTGGTGGTTTTCCATTCCCGGCTAGGGTTAGGGTTAGGGAACGGCAAGGCTTAGGGCAGAGGTGAAGGTATGGAAACGTGGGAGGCTCAGGCGACGTGCTGACGCACGCGTCAGTGCCAGCGTACGGGCCAGGAGTAGGCTACGGCTTGGGGGAAAGGTGTAGGGTTGGTGGTGGGTTTCCGTTCCGGGCTAGGGTTAGGGTTAGGGAACGGCAAGGCTTAGGGCACAGGTGAGGGTAAGGAAACGTGTCAGGCTGAGGCTACGTGCTGACGCACGGGTCAGTGCCAGCATACGGGCCAGGAGTAGGCTACGGCGTAGGGTAAGGTGTAGGGCTGGTGGTGGCTTTCCGTTCCGGGCTAGGGTTAGGGTTAGGGAACGGCAAGGCTTAGGGCACAGGTGAGGGTACGGAAACGTGGGAAGCTCAGGCTACGTGCTGACGCACGGGTCAGTGCCAGCATACGGGCCAGGAGTAGGCTACGGCTTTGGGGTAAGGTGTAGGGCTGGTGGTGTGTTTCTGTGCCGGCCTAGGGTTAGGGTTAGGGAACGGCAAGCCTTACGGCACAGGTGAGGTTACGGAAATGTGGGAGGGTCCGGCTACATGCTGACGCACGGGTCAGTGCCAGCGTACGGGCCAGCAGTAGGCTAAGGCGTAGGGTAAGGTGTAGGACTGGTGGTGGGTTTCCGTTACGGGCTAGGGTTAGGGTTAGGGAACGGCAAGGCTTAGGGCACAGGTGATGGTACGGAAACGTTGGAGGGTCAGGCTACGTGCTGACGCATGGGTCATTGCCAGCGTACGGGCCAGGAGTAGGCTACAGCTTAGGGTAAGGTGTAGGGCTGGTGGTGGGTTTCCGTTCTGGGCTAGGGTTAGGGTTAGGGAACGGCAAGGCTTAGGGCACAGCTGAGGGTACGGAAACGTGTGAGGTTCAGTCTACGTGCTGACGCACGGGTCAGTGCCAGCATACGGGCCAGGAGTAGGCTACAGCGTAGCGTAAGGTGTAGGGCTGGTGGTGGGTTTCCGTTCCGGGCTAGGGTTAGGGTTAGGGAACGGCAAGGCTTAGGGCACAGGTGAGGGTACGGAAACGTGGGAGGGTCAGGCTACGTGCTGACGCACGTGTCAGTGCCAGCGTATGGGCCAGGAATAGGCTACGGCTTGGGGAAAGGTGTAGGGTTGGTGGTGGGTTTCCGTTCCGGGCTAGGGTTAGGGTTAGGGAACGGCAAGGCTTAGGGCACAGGTGAGGGTACGGAAACTTGGGAGCGTCAGGCTATGTGCTGACGCACGGGTCAGTGCCAGTGTACGGGCCAGGAATAGGCTACGGCTTGGGGGTAACGTGTAGGGCTGGTGGTGGGTTTCCGTGCTGGCCTAGAGTTAGGGTTAGGGAACGACGGCAAGGCTTAGGGCACAGGTGAGGGTATGGAAACGTGGGAGTGTCAGGCTACGTGGTGACGCACGGGTCAGTGCCAGCGTACGGGCCAGGAGTAAACTATGGCTTGGGGGTAAGGTGTAAGTCTGGTGGTGGCTTTCCGTTCGGGGCTAGGGTTAGCGTTAAGGAACGGCAAGGCTTAGGGCACAGGTGAGGGTACGTAAGCGTGGGAGGGTGAGGCTACGTGCTGATGCACGGGTCAGTGCCAGCGTACGGGCCAGGAGTAGGCTACAGCTTGGGGGTAAGGTGTAGGGCTGGTGGTTGGTTTCTGTGTCGGCCTAGGGTTAGGGTTAGGGAACGGCAAGGCTTAGGGCACAGGTGAGGGTACGGAAACGTTGGAGGATCAGGCTACGTGCTGACGCATGGGTCATTGCCAGCATACGGGCCAGGAGTAGGGTACAGTTTAGGGTAAGGTGTAGGGCTGGTGGTGGGTTTCCGTTCTGGGCTAGGGTTAGGGTTAGGGAACGGCAAGGCTTAGGGCACAGGTGAGGGTACGTAAACGTGGGAGGGTCAGGCTACGTTCTGACGCACGGGTCAGTGCCAGCATACGGGCCAGTAGTAGGCTACGGCCTAGGGTAAGGTGTAGGGCTGGTGGTTGGTTTCCATTCCGGGCTAGGGTTAGGGTTAGGGAACGGCAAGGCTTAGGGCACAGGTGAGGGTACGGAAACGTGGCACGGTCAGGCTATGTGCTGATGCACGGGTCAGTGACAGCATACGGGCCAGGAGTAGGCTACGGCGTAGGGTAAGGTGTAGGGCTGGTGGTGGGTTTCCATTGTGGGCTAGGGTTAGGGTTAGGGAACGTCAAGGCTTAGGGCACAGGTGAGGGTACGGAAACGTGGGAGGGTCAGGCTACGTGCTGACGCACGGGTCAGTGCCAGCGTACGGGCCAGGATTAGGCTACGGCTTGGGGGAGATGTGTAGGGTTGGTGGTGGGTTTCCGTTCCGGGCTAGGTTTAGGGTTAGGGAACGGCAAGCCTTAGGGCACAGGTGAGGGTACGGAAACGTGTGAGGGTCAGGCTACGTGCTGACGCACGGGTCAGTGCTAGCATACAGGCCAGGAGTAGGCTACGGCTTGGGGGTAAGTTGTAGGGCTGGTGGTGGGTTTCTGTGTCGGCCTAGGGTTAGGGTTAGGGAACGGCAAGGCTTAGGGCACAGGTGAGGGTACGGAAACGTGGGAGGGTCAGGCTACGGGCTGACGCACGGGTCAGTGCCAGCATACGGGCCAGGAGTAGGCTACGGCTTTGGTGTAAGGTGTAGGGCACGTGGTGGATTTCCGTTCAGGGCTAGGGTTACGGTTAGGGAACAGCAAGGCTTAGGGGACAGGTGAGGGTACGGAAACGTGGGAGGGTCAGGCTACGTGCTGACGCACGGGTCAGTGCCAGCGTACGGGCCAGGAGTAGGCTACGGCTTGGGGGATAGTTGTAGGGTTGTTGGTGGGTTTGCGTTCCGGGCTAGGGTTAGGGTTAGGGAACGGCAAGGCTTAGGGCACAGGTGAGGGTACGGAAACGTGGGAGGGTCAGGCTACGTGCTGACGCACGGGTCAGTGCGAGCGTACGGGCCCGGAGTAGGCTACGGCGTAGGGTAAGGGGTAGGGCTGGTGGTGGGTTTTCGTTCCGGGCTAGGGTTAGCGTTAGGGAACGGCAAGGCTTAGGGCACAGGTGAGGGTACAGAAACGCGGGAGGGTCAGGCTACGTGCTGACGCACGCGTCAGTGCCAGCGTACGGGCCAGGAGTAGGCTACGGCTTGGGGGTAAGGTGTAGGGCTGGTGGTGGGTTTCTGTGTCGGCCTAGTGTTAGGGTTAGGGAACGGCAAGGCTTAGGGCACAGGTGAGGGTACGGAAACGTTGGAGGGTCAGGCTACGTGCTGACGCATGTGTCACTGCCAGCGTACGGGCCAGGAGTAGGCTACAGCTTAGGGTAAGGTGTAGGGCTGGTGATGGGTTTCCGTTCTGGGCTAGGGTTACGGTTAGGGAACGGCAAGGCTTAGGGCACAGGTGACGGTACGTAAACGTGGGAGGGTCAGGCTATGTTCTGACGCACGGGTCAGTGCCAGCATACGGGCCAGTAGTAGGCTACGGCGTAGGGTAAGGTGTAGGGCTGGTGGTGGGTTTCCATTCCGGGCTAGGGTTAGGGTTAGGGAACGGCAAGGCTTAGGGCACAGGTGAGGGTACGGAAACGTGGGAGGGTCAGGCTACGTGCTGACGCACGGGTCAGTGCCAGCATACGGGCCAGGAGTAGGCTACGGCTTGGGTGTAAGGTGTAGGGCACGTGGTGGATTTCCGTTCACGGCTAGGGTTAGGGTTAGGGAACAGCAAGGCTTAGGGCACAGGTGAGGGTACGGAAAAGTGGGAGGGTCAGGCTACGTGCTGACGCACGGGTCAGTGCCAGCGTACGGGCCAGGAGTAGGCTACGGCTTGGGGGAAAGTTGTAGGGTTGGTGGTGGGTTTCCGTTCCGGGCTAGGGTTAGGGTTAGGGAACGGCAAGGCTTAGGGCACAGGTGAGGGTACGGAAACGTGGGAGGGTGAGGCTACGTGCTGACGCACGGGTCAGTGCTAGCATACGGGCCAGGAGTAGGCTACGGCCTAGGGTAAGGTGTAGGGCTGGTTGTGGGTTTCCGTTCCGGACTAGGGTTAGGGTTAGGGAACGGCAAGGCTTAGGGCACAGGTGAGGGTACGGAAACGTGGGAGGGTCAGGCTACGTGCTGACGCACGGGTCAGTGCCAGCGTACGGGCCCGGAGTAGGCTACGGCGTAGGGTAAGGTGTAGGGCTGGTGGTGGGTTTTCGTTCTGGGCTAGGGTTAGGGTTAGGGAACGGCAAGGCTTAGGGCACAGGTGAGGGTACGGAAACGTGGGAGGGTTAGGCTACGTGCTGACGCACGGGTCAGTGCCAGCGTACGGGCCAGGATTAGGCTACGGCTTGGGGGAGAGGTGTAGGGTTGGTGGTGGGTTTCCGTTCCGGGCTAGGGTTAGGGTTAGGGAACGGCAAGCCTTAGGGCACAGGTGAGGGTACGGAAACGTGTGAGGGTCAGGCTACGTGCTGACGCACGGGTCAGTGCTAGCATACAGGCCAGGAGTAGGCTACGGCGTAGGGTAAGGTGTATGGCTGGTCGTGGGTTTCCGTTCCGGGCTAGGGTTAGGGTTAGGGAACGGCAAGGCTTAGGGCACAGGTGAGGGTACGGAAACGTGGGAGGGTCAGGCTACGTGCTGACGCACGGGTCAGTGCCAGCGTACGGGCCAGGAGTAGGCTACGGCTTGGGGGTAAGGTGTAGGGCTGGTGGTGGCTTTCCGTGCTGGCTTAGGGTTAGGGTTAGGGAACGGCAAGGCTTAGGGCACAGGTGAGGGGACAGAAACGCGGGAGGGTCAGGCTACGTGCTGACGCACGCGTCAGTGCCAGCGTACGGACCAGGAGTAGGCTACGGCTTGGGGGTAAGTTGTAGGGCTCGTGGTGGGTTTCTGTGTCGGCCTAGGGTTAGGGTTAGGGAACGGCAAGGCTTAGGGCACAGGTGAGGGTACGGAAACGTTGGAGGGTCAGGCTACGTGCTGACGCATGTGTCATTGCCAGCGTACAGGCCAGGAGTAGGCTACAGCTTAGGGTAACGTGTAGGGCTGGTGGTGGGTTTCCGTTCTGGGCTAGGGTTAGGGTTAGGGAACGGCAAGGCTTAGGGCACAGGTGAGGGTACGGAAACGTGTGAGGTTCAGTCTACGTGCTGACGCACGGGTCAGTGCCAGCATACGGGCCAGGAGTAGGCTACGGCGTAGGGTAAGGTGTAGGCCTGATGGTGGTTTTCCGTTCCGGGCTAGGGTTAGGGTTAGGGAACGGCAAGGCTTATGGCACAGGTGAGGGTACGGAAACGTGGGACGGTCAGGCTACGTGTTGACGCACGGGTCAGTGCCAGCGTACGGGCCAGGTGTAGGCTACGGCGTAGGGTAAGGTGTAGGGCTGGTGGTGGGTTTTCGTTCCGGGCTAGGGTTAGGGTTAGGGAACGGCAAGGCTTAGGGCACAGGTGAGGGTACAGAAACGTGGGAGGGTCAGTCTACGTGCTGATGCACGGGTCAGTGCCAGCATATGGGCCAGGAGTAGGCTACAGCGTAGGGTAAGGTGTAGGGCTGGTGGTGGGTTTCCGTTCCGGGGTAGGGTTAGTGTTAGGGAACGGCAAGGCTTAGGGTACAGGTGAGGGTATGGAAACGTTGGCGGGTCAGGCTACGTGCTGACGCACGGGTCAGTGCCAGCGTACGGGCCAGGAGTAGTCTACGGCTTGGGGGTAAGTTGTAGGGATGGTGGTCGGTTTCCGTTCCGGGCTAGGGTTAGGGTTAGGGAACGGCAAGGCTTAGGGCACAGGTGAGGGTACGGAAACGTGGGAGGGTCAGGCTACGGGCTGACGCACGGGTCAGTGCCAGCATACGGGCCAGGAGTAGGCTACGGCTTGGGGGTAAAGTGTAGGGCACGTGGTGGATTTCCGTTCAGGGCTAGGGTTAGGGTTAGGGAACAGCAAGGCTTAGGGCACAGGTGAGGGTACGGAAACGTGGGAGGGTCAGGCTACGTGCTGACGCACGTGTCAGTGCCAGCGTACGGGCCAGGAGTAGGCTACGGCTTGGGGGAAAGTTGTAGGGTTGGTGGTGGGTTTCCGTTCCGGGCTAGGGTTAGGGTTAGGGAACGGCAAGGCTTAGGGCACAGGTGAGGGTACGGAAACGTGGGAGGGTGAGGCTACGTAGTGACGCACGGGTCAGTGCTAGCATACGGGCCAGGAGTAGGCTACGGCGTAGGGTAAGGTGTAGGGCTGGTGTTGGGTTTCCGTTCCGGGCTAGGGTTAGGGGTAGGGAACGGCAAGGCTTAGGGCACAGATGTGGGTATGGAAACGTGGCACGTTCAGGCTATGTGCTGATGCACGGGTCAGTGACAGCATACGGGCCAGGAGTAGGCTACCGCACAGGGTAAGGTGTAGGGCTGCTGGTGGGTTTCCATTGTGGGCTAGGGTTAGGGTTAGGGAACGGCAAGGCTTAGGGCACAGGTGAGGGTACGGAAACGTGGGAGGGTCAGGCTACGTGCTGACGCACGGGTCAGTGCCAGCATACGGGCCAGGAGTAGGCTACAGCTTAGGGTAAGGTGTAGGGCTGGTGGTCGGTTTCCGTTCCGGGCTAGGGTTAGGGTTAGGGAACTGCAAGGCTTAGGGCACAGGTGAGGGTACGGAAACGTGGGAGGGTCAGGCTACGTGCTGACGCACGGGTCAGTGCCAGCGTACGGGCCAGGAGTAGGCTACGGCTTGGGGGTAAGGTGTAGGGCTGGTGGTGGCTTTCCGTGCTGGCTTAGGGTTAGGGTTAGGGAACGGCAAGGCTTAGGGCACAGGTGAGGGTACAGAAACGCGGGAGGGTCAGGCTACGTGCTGACGCACGCGTCAGTGCCAGCGTACGGGCCAGGAGTAGGCTACGGCTTGGGGGTAAGGTGTAGGGCTGGTGGTGGGTTTCTGTGTCGGCCTAGGGTTAGGGTTAGGGAACGGCAAGGCTTAGGGCACAGGTGAGGGTACGGAAACGTTGGAGGGTCAGGCTACGTGCTGACGCATGTGTCATTGCCAGCGTACGGGCCAGGAGTAGGCTACAGCTTAGGGTAAGGTGTAGGGCTGGTGGTGGGTTTCCGTTCTGGGCTAGGGTTAGGGTTAGGGAACGGCAAGGCTTAGGGCACAGTTGAGGGTACGTAAACGTGGGAGGGTCAGGCTATGTTCTGACGCACGGGTCAGTGCCAGCATACGGGCCAGTAGTAGGCTACGGCGTAGGGTAAGGTGTAGGGCTGGTGGTGGGTTTCCATTCCCTGCTAGGGTTAGGGTAAGGGAACGGCAAGGCTTAGGGCACAGGTGAGGGTACGGAAACGTGGGAGGGTCTGGCTACGTGCTGACGCACGGGTCAGTGCCAGCGTACGGGCCAGGAGTAGGCTACGGCGCAGGGTAAGGTGTAGGGCTGGTGGTGGGTTTTCGTTCCGGGCTAGGGTTAGGGTTAGGGAACGGCAAGGCTTAGGGCACAGGTGAGGGTACGGAAACGTGGGAGGGTCAGGCTACGTGCTGACACACGGGTCAGTGCCAGCGTACGGGCCAGGAGTAGGCTACGGCGTAGGGTAAGGTGTAGAGCTGATGGTGGGTTTCCGTTCCGGGCTAGGGTTAGGGTTAGGGAACGGCAAGGCTTAGGGCACAGGTGAGGGTACGGAAACGTGGGACGGTCAGGCTACGTGCTGACGCACGGGTCAGTGCCAGCGTACGGGCCAGGAGTAGGCTACGGCGTAGGGTAAGGTGTAGGGCTGGTGGTGGGTTTTCGTTCCGGGCTAGGGTTAGGGTTAGGGAACGGCAAGGCTTAGGGCACAGGTGAGGGTACAGAAACGTGGGAGGGTCAGTCTACATGCTGACGCACGGGTCAGTGCCACCATATGGGCCAGGAGTAGGCTACAGCGTAGGGTAAGGTGTAGGGCTGGTGGTGGGTTTCCGTTCCGGGCTAGGGTTAGTGTTAGGGAACGGCAAGGCTTAGGGCACAGGTGAGGGTACGGAAACGTGGGAGGGTCAGGCTACGGGCTGACGCACGGGTCAGTGCTAGCATACGGGCCAGGAGTAGGCTGCGGCTTGGGGGTGAGGTGTAGGGCACGTGGTGGATTTCCGTTCAGGGCTAGGGTTAGGGTTAGGGAACAGCAAGGCTTAGGGCACAGGTGAGGGTACGGAAACGTGGGAGGGTCAGGCTATGTGCTGACGCACGGGTCAGTGCCAGCGTACGGGCCAGGAGTAGGCTACGGCTTGGGGGAAAGTTGTAGGGTTGGTGGTGGGTTTCCGTTCCGGGCTAGGGTTAGGGTTAGGGAACGGCAAGGCTTAGGGCACAGGTGAGGGTACGGAAACGTGGGAGGGTCAGGCTACGGGCTGACGCACGGTTCAGTGCCAGCGTACGGGCCAGGAGTAGGCTACGGCTCGGGGGTAAGGTGTAGGGCAGGTGGTGGGTTTCCGTTCCGGGCTAGGGTTAGGGTTAGGGAACGGCAAGGCTTAGGGGAGAGGTGAAGGTACGGAAACGTGGGAGGGTCAGGCTACGTGCTGACGCACGGGTCAGTGCCAGCATACGGGCCAGGAGTAGGCTATGGCTTGGGGGAAAGGTGTAGGGTTGGTGGTGGGTTTCCGTTCTGGGCTAGGGTTAGGGTTAGGGAACGGCAAGGCTTAGGGCACAGGTGAGGGTACGGAAACGTGTGAGGGTGAGTCTACGTGCTGATGCACGGGTCAGTGCCAGCATACTGGCTAGGAGTAGGCTACAGCCTAGGGTAAGGTGTAGGGCTGGTGGTGTGTTTCCGTTCCGGGCTAGGGTTAGGGTTAGGGAACGGCAAGGCTTAGGGCACAGGTGAGGGTACGGAAACGTGGGAGGGTCAGGCTACGTGCTGACGCACGGGTCAGTGCCAGCGTACGGGCCAGGAGTACTCTACGGCTTGGGGGTAAGTTGTAGGGCTGGTGGTCGGTTTCCGTTCCGGACTAGGTTTAGAGTTAGGGAACGGCAAGGCTTAGGGCACAGGTGAGGGTACGGAAACGTGGGAGGGTCAGGCTACGGGCTGACGCACGGGTCAGTGCCAGCATACGGGCCAGGAGTAGGCTACGGCTTGGGGGTAAGGTGTAGGGCACGTGGTGGATTTCCGTTCAGGGCTAGGGTTAGGGTTAGGGAACAGCAAGGCTTAGGGCACAGGTGAGGGTACGGAAACTTGGGAGGGTCAGGCTACGTGCTGACGCACGGGTCAGTGCCAGCGTACGGGCCAGGAGTAGGCTACGGCTTGGGGGAAAGTTGTAGGGTTGGTGGTGGGTTTCCGTTCCGGGCTAGGGTTAGGGTTAGGTAATGGCAAGGCTTAGGGCACAGGTGAGGGTACGGAAACGTGGGAGGGTGAGGCTACGTGCTGACGCATGTGTCATTGCCAGCGTACGGGCCAGGAGTAGGCTACAGCTTAGGGTAAGGTGTAGGGCTGGTGGTGGGTTTCCGTTCTGGGCTAGGGTTAGGGTTAGGGAACGGCAAGGCTTAGGGCACAGGTGAGGTTACGTAAACGTGGGAGGGTCAGGCTACGTTCTGACGCATGGGTCAGTGCCAGCATACGGGCCAGTAGTAGGCTATGGCGTAGGGTAAGGTGTAGGGCTGGTGGTGGGTTTCCATTCCGGGCTAGGGTTAGGGTTAGGGAACGGCAAGGCTTAGGGCACAGGTGAGGGTAAGGAAACGTGTCAGGCTGAGGCTACGTGCTGACGCACGGGTCAGTGCCAGCATACGGGCCAGGAGTAGGCTACGGCGTAGGGTAAGGTGTAGGGCTGGTGGTGGGTTTCCGTTCCGGGCTAGGGTTAGGGTAAGGGAACGGCAAGGCTTAGGGCACAGGTGAGGGTACGGAAACGTGGGAAGCTCAGGCTACGTGCTGACGCACGGGTCAGTGCCAGCATACGGGCCAGGAGTAGGCTACGGCTTTGGGGTAAGGTGTAGGGCTGATGGTGGGTTTCTGTGCCGGCCTAGGGTTAGGGTTAGGGAACGGCAAGCCTTACGGCAAAGGTGAGGTTACGGAAACGTGGGAGGGTCAGGCTACGTGCTGACGCACGGGTCAGTGCCAGCGTACGGGCCAGGAGTAGGCTAAGGCGTAGGGTAAGGTGTAGGGCTGGTGGTGGGTTTCCGTTTTGGGCTAAGGTTAGGGTTAGGGAACGGCATGGCTTAGGGCACAGGTGAGGGTACGGAAACGTGGGAGGGTCAGGCTACGTGCTGACGCACGGGTCAGTGCCAGCGTATGGGCCAGGAGTAGGCTACGGCTTGGGGGTAAGTTGTAGGGCTGGTGGTGGGTTTCCGTTCCGGGCTAGGGTTAGGGTTAGGGAACGGCAAGGCTTAGGGCACAGGTGAGGGTACGGAAACGTGGGAGGGTCAGGCTACGGGCTGACGCACGGGTCAGTGCCAGCGTACGGGCCAGGAGTAGGCTACGGTTTGGCTGTAAGGTGTAGGGCAGGTGGTGGATTTCCGTTCAGGGCTAGGGTTAGGGTTAGGGAACAGCAAGGCTTAGGGCACAGGTGTGGGTACGGAAACGTGGGAGGGTCAGGTTACGTGCTGATGCACGGGTCAGTGCCAGCGTTCGGGCCAGGAATAGGCTACGGGTTGGGGGAAAGGTGTAGGGCTGGTGGTGGGTTTCCGTGCTGGCCTAGGGTTAGGGTTAGGGAACGGCAAGGCTTAGGGCACAGGTGAGGGTATGGAAACGTGGGAGGGTCAGGCTACGTGCTGACGCATGGGTCATTACCAGCGTACGGGCCAGGTGTAGGCTACGGCGTAGGGTAAGGTGTAGGGCTGGTGGTGGGTTTCCGTTCAGGGCTAGGGTTAGGGTTAGGTAACGGCAAGGCTTAGGGCACAGGTGAGGGTACGGAAACTTGGGAGGGTCAGGCTACGGGCTGACGCACCGGTCAGTGCCAGCGTACGGGCCAGGAGTAGGCTACGGCTCGGGGGTAAGGTGTAGGGCAGGTGGTGTGTTTCCGTTCAGGGCTAGGGTAGGGTTAGGGAACAGCAAGGCTTAGGGCACAGGTGAGGGTACGGAAACGTGGGAGGGTCAGGTTACGTGCTGACGCACGGGTCAGTTCCAGCGTACGGGCCAGGAATAGGCTACGGCTTGGGGAAAGGTGTAGGGTTGGTGGTGGGTTTCCGTTCCGGGCTAGGGTTAGGGTTAGGGAACGGCAAGGCTTAGGGCACAGGTGAGGTTACGGAAACTTGGGAGCGTCAGGCTATGTGCTGACGCACGGGTCAGTGCCGGTGTACGGGCCAGGAATAGGCTACGGCTTGGGGGTAACGTGTAGGGCTGGTGGGGGGTTTCCGTGCTGGCCTAGAGTTAGGGTTAGGGAACGACGGCAAGGCTTAGGGCACAGGTGAGGGTATGGAAACGTGGGAGTGTCAGGCTACGTGGTGACGCACGGGTCAGTGCCAGCGTACGGGCCAGGAGTAAACTATGGCTTGGCGGTAAGGTGTAAGTCTGGTGGTGGCTTTCCGTTCGGGGCTAGGGTTAGCGTTAGGGAACGGCAAGGCTTAGGGTACAGGTGAGGGTACGTAAACGTGGGAGGGTGAGGCTACGTGCTGATGCACGGGTCAGTGCCAGCGTACGGGCAAGGAGTAGGCTACAGCTTGGGGGTAAGGTGTAGGGTTGGTGGTTGGTTTCTGTGTCGGCCTAGGGTTAGGGTTAGGGAACGGCAAGGCTTAGGGCACAGGTGAGGGTACGGAAACATTGGAGGATCAGGCTACGTGCTGACGCATGGGTCATTGCCAGCATACGGGCCAGGAGTAGGGTACAGTTTAGGGTAAGGTGTAGGGCTGGTGGTGGGTTTCCGTTCTGGGCTAGGGTTAGGGTTAGGGAACGGCAAGGCTTAGGGCACAGGTGAGGGTACGTAAACGTGGGAGGGTCAGGCTACGTTCTGACGCACGGGTCAGTGCCAGCATACGGGCCAGTAGTAGGCTACGGCGTAGGGTAAGGTGTAGGGCTGGTGGTTGGTTTCCATTCCGGGCTAGGGTTAGGGTTAGGGAACGGCAAGGCTTAGGGCACAGGTGAGGGTACGGAAACGTGGGAGGGTCAGGCTACGTGCTGACGCACGGGTCAGTGCCAGCGTACGGGCCAGGAATAGGCTACGGCTTCGGGGAAAGGTGTATGGTTTTTGTTGGGTTTCCGTTCCGGGCTAGGGTTAGGGTTAGGGAACGGCAAGGCTTAGGGCACAGGTGAGGGTACGGAAACGTGGGAGGGCCAGGCTACGTGCTGACGCACGGGTCAGTGCCAGCGTATGGGCCAGGAGTAGGCTACGGCTTGGGGGAAAGGTGTATGGTTGGTGATCGGTTTCCTTTCCGGGCTAGGGTTAGGGTTAGGGAACGGCAAGGCTTAGGGCACAGGTGAGGGTACGGAAACGTGGGAGGGTCAGGCTACGGGCTGACGCACGGGTCAGTGCTAGCATACGGGCCAGGAGTAGGCTACGGCTTGGGGGTAAGGTGTAGGGTACGTGGTGGATTTCCGTTCAGGGTTAGGGTTAGGGTTAGGGAACAGCAAGGCTTAGGGCACAGGTGAGGGTACGGAAACGTGGGAGGGTCAGGCTATGTGCTGACGCACGGGTCAGTGCCAACGTACGGGCCAGGAGTAGGCTACGGCTTGGGGGAACGTTGTAGGGTTGGTGGTGGGTTTCCGTTCCGGGCTAGGGTTAGGGTTAGGGAACGGCAAGGCTTAGGGCACAGGTGAGGGTACGGAAACGTGGGAGGGTCAGGCTACGTGCTGACGCACGGGTCAGTGCCAGCGTACGGGCCCGGAGTAGGCTACGGCGTAGGGTAAGGTGTAGGGCTGGTGGTGGGTTTCCGTTCTGGGCTAGGGTTAGGGTTAGGGAACGGCAAGGCTTAGGGCACAGGTGAGGGTACGGAAACGTGGGAGGGTTAGGCTACGTGCTGACGCACGGGTCAGTGCCGGCGTACGGGCCAGGATTAGGCTACGGGTTGGGGGAGAGGTGTAGGGTTGGTGGTGGGTTTCCGTACCGGGCTAGGGTTAGGGTTAGGGAACGGCAAGCCTTAGGGCACAGGTGAGGGTACGGAAACGTGTGAGGGTCAGGCTACGTGCTGACGCACGGGTCAGTGCTAGCATACAGGACAGGAGTAGGCTACGGTGTAGGGTAAGGTGTAGGGCTGGTGGTGGGTTTCCGTTCCGGGCTAGGGTTAGGGTACGGGAACTGCAAGGCTTAGGGCACAGGTGAGGGTACGGAAACGTTGGAGGGTCAGGCTACGTGTTGACGCATGTGTCATTGCCAGCGTACGCGCCAGGAGTAGACTACAGCTTAGGGTAAGGTGTAGGGCTGGTGGTGGGTTTACGTTCTGGGCTAGGGTTAGGGTTAGGGAACGGCAAGGCTTAGGGCACAGGTGAGGGTACGTAAACGTGGGAGGGTCAGGCTATGTTCTGACGCACGGGTCAGTGCCAGCATAAGGGCCAGTAGTAGGCTACGGCGTAGGGTAAGGTGTAGGGCTGGTGGTGGTTTTCCATTCCCGGCTAGGGTTAGGGTTAGGGAACGGCAAGGCTTAGGGCAGAGGTGAAGGTATGGAAACGTGGGAGGCTCAGGCGACGTGCTGACGCACGCGTCAGTGCCAGCGTACGGGCCAGGAGTAGGCTACGGCTTGAGGGAAAGGTGTAGGGTTGGTGGTGGGTTTCTGTTCCGGGCTAGGGTTAGGGTTAGGGAACGGCAAGGCTTAGGGCACAGGTGAGGGTAAGGAAACGTGTCAGGCTGAGGCTACGTGCTGACGCACGGGTCAGTGCCAGCATACGGGCCAGGAGTAGGCTACGGCGTAGGGTAAGGTGTAGGGCTGGTGGTGGGTTTCCGTTCCGGGCTAGGGTTAGGGTTAGGGAACGGCAAGGCTTAGGGCACAGGTGAGGGTACGGAAAAGTGGGAAGCTCAGGCTACGTGCTGACGCACGGTTCAGTGCCAGCATACGGGCCAGGAGTAGGCTACGGCTTTGGGGTAAGGTGTAGGGCTGGTGGTGGGTTTCTGTGCCGGCCTAGGGTTAGGGTTAGGGAACGGCAAGCCTTACGGCACAGGTGAGGTTACGGAAACGTGGGAGGGTCAGGCTACGTGCTGACGCACGGGTCAGTGCCAGCGTACGGGCCAGCAGTAGGCTAAGGCGTAGGGTAAGGTGTAGGACTGGTGGTGGGTTTCCGTTACGGGCTAGGGTTAGGGTTAGGGAACGGCAAGGCTTAGGGCACAGGTGACGGTACGGAAACGTTGGAGGGTCAGGCTACGTGCTGACGCATGGGTCATTGCCAGCGTACGGGCCAGGAGTAGGCTACAGCTTAGGGTAAGGTGTAGGGCTGGTGGTGGGTTTCCGTTCTGGGCTAGGGTTAGGGTTAGGGAACGGCAAGGCTTAGGGCACAGGTGAGGGTACGGAAACGTGTGAGGTTCAGTCTACGTGCTGACGCACGGGTCAGTGCCAGCATACGGGCCAGGAGTAGGCTACAGCGTAGCGTAAGGTGTAGGGCTGGTGGTGGGTTTCCGTTCCGGGCTAGGGTTAGGGTTAGGGAACGGCAAGGCTTAGGGCACAGGTGAGGGTACGGAAACGTGGGAGGGTCAGGCTACGTGCTGACGCACGGGTCAGTGCCAGCGTATGGGCCAGGAGTAGGCTACGGCTTGGGGGTAAGTTGTAGGGCTGGTGGTGGGTTTCCGTTCCGGGCTAGGGTTAGGGTTAGGGAACGGCAAGGCTTAGGGCACAGGTGAGGGTACGGAAACGTGGGAGGGTCAGGCTACGGGCTGACGCACGGGTCAGTGCCAGCGTACGGGCCAGGAGTAGGCTACGGTTTGGCGGTAAGGTGTAGGGCATGTGGTGGATTTCCGTTCAGGGCTAGGGTTAGGGTTAGGGAACAGCAAGGCTTAGGGCACAGGTGAGGGTACGGAAACGTGGGAGGGTCAGGTTACGTGCTGATGCACGGGTCAGTGCCAGCGTTCGGGCCAGGAATAGGCTACGGGTTGGGGGAAAGGTGTAGGGCTGGTGGTGGGTTTCCGTGCTGCCTAGGGTTAGGGTTAGGGAACGGCAAGGCTTAGGGCACAGGTGAGGGTATGGAAACGTGGGAGGGTCAGGCTACGTGCTGACGCATGGGTCATTACCAGCGTACGGGCCAGGTGTAGGCTACGGCGTAGGGTAAGGTGTAGGGCTGGTGGTGGGTTTCCGTTCAGGGCTAGGGTTAGGGTTAGGTAACGGCAAGGCTTCGGGCACAGGTGAGGGTACGGAAACGTGGGAGGGTCAGGCTACGGGCTGACGCACCGGTCAGTGCCAGCGTACGGGCCAGGAGTAGGCTACGGCTCGGGGGTAAGGTGTAGGGCAGGTGGTGGGTTTCCGTTCAGGGCTAGGGTAGGGTTAGGGAACAGCAAGGCTTAGGGCACAGGTGAGGGTACGGAAACGTGGGAGGGTCAGGTTACGTGCTGACGCACGGGTCAGTGCCAGCGTACGGGCCAGGAATAGGCTACGGCTTGGGGAAAGGTGTAGGGTTGGAGGTGGGTTTCCGTTCCGGGCTAGGGTTAGGGTTAGGGAACGGCAAGGCTTAGGGCACAGGTGAGGGTACGGAAACTTGGGAGCGTCAGGCTATGTGCTGACGCACGGGTCAGTGCCAGTGTACGGGCCAGGAATAGGCTACGGCTTGGGGGTAACGTGTAGGGCTGGTGGTGGGTTTCCGTGCTGGCCTAGAGTTAGGGTTAGGGAACGACGGCAAGGCTTAGGGCACAGGTGAGGGTATGGAAACGTGGGAGTGTCAGGCTACGTGGTGACGCACGGGTCAGTGCCAGCGTACGGGCCAGGAGTAAACTATGGCTTGGCGGTAAGGTGTAAGTCTGGTGGTGGCTTTCCGTTCGGGGCTAGGGTTAGCGTTAGGGAACGGCAAGGCTTAGGGCACAGGTGAGGGTACGTAAACGTGGGAGGGTGAGGCTACGTGCTGATGCACGGGTCAGTGCCAGCGTACGGGCCAGGAGTAGGCTACAGCTTGGGGGTAAGGTGTAGGGCTGGTGGTTGGTTTCTGTGTCGGCCTAGGGTTAGGGTTAGGGAACGGCAAGGCTTAGGGCACAGGTTAGGGTACGGAAACGTTGGAGGATCAGGCTACGTGCTGACGCATGGGTCATTGCCAGCATACGGGCCAGGAGTAGGGTACAGTTTAGGGTAAGGTTTAGGGCTGGTGGTGGGTTTCCGTTCTGGGCTAGGGTTAGGGTTAGGGAACGGTAAGGCTTAGGGCACAGGTGAGGGTACGTAAACGTGGGAGGGTCAGGCTACGTTCTGACGCACGGGTCAGTGCCAGCATACGGGCCAGTAGTAGGCTACGGCGTAGGGTAAGGTGTAGGGCTGGTGGTGGGTTTCCATTCCGGGCTAGGGTTAGGGTTAGGGAACGGCAAGGCTTAGGGCACAGGTGAGGGTACGGAAACGTGGGAGGGTCAGGCTACGTGCTGACGCACGGGTCAGTGCCAGCGTACGGGCCAGGAGTAGGCTACGGCTTGGGGGAAAGGTGTATGGTTTGTGTTGGGTTTCCGTTCCGGGCTAGGGTTAGGGTTAGGGAACGGCAAGGCTTAGGGCACAGGTGAGGGTACGGAAACGTGGGAGGTCCAGGCTACGTGCTGACGCACGGGTCAGTGCCAGCGTACGGGCCAGGAGTAGGCTACGGCTTGGGGGAAAGGTGTATGGTTGGTGGTCGGTTTCCTTTCCGGGCTAGGGTTAGGGTTAGGGAACGGCAAGGCTTAGGGCACAGGTGAGGGTACGGAAACGTGGGAGTGTCAGGCTACGGGCTGACGCACGGGTCAGTGCTAGCATACGGGCCAGGAGTAGGCTACGGCTTGGGGGTAAGGTGTAGGGTACGTGGTGGATTTCCGTTCAGGGTTAGGGTTAGGGTTAGGGAACAGCAAGGCTTAGGGCACAGGTGAGGGTACGGAAACGTGGGAGGGTCAGGTTATGTGCTGAGGCACGGGTCAGTGCCAACGTACGGGCCAGGAGTAGGCTACGGCTTGGGGGAAAGTTGTAGGGTTGGTGGTGGGTTTCCGTTCCGGGCTAGGGTTAGGGTTAGGGAACGGCAAGGCTTAGGGCACAGGTGAGGGTACGGAAACGTGGGAGGGTGAGGCTACGTGCTGACGCACGGGTCAGTGCTAGCATACGGGCCAGGAGTAGGCTACGGCGTAGGGTAAGGTGTAGGGCTGGTGGTGGGTTTCCGTTCCGGGCTAGGGTTAGGGATAGGGAACGGCAAGGCTTAGGGCACAGATGAGGGTACGGAAACGTGGCACGGTCAGGCTATGTGCTGATGCACGGGTCAGTGACAGCATACGGGCCAGGAGTAGGCTACGGCGTAGGGTAAGGTGTAGGGCTGGTGGTGGGTTTCCATTGTGGGCTAGGGTTAGGGTTAGGGAACGGCAAGTCTTAGGGCACAGGTGAGGGTACGGAAACGTGGGAGGGTCAGGCTACGTGCTGACGCACGGGTCAGTGCCAGCCTACGGGCCAGGATTAGGCTACGGCTTGGGGGAGAGGTGTAGGGTTGGTGGTGGGTTTCCGTTCCGGGCTAGGTTTAGGGTTAGGGAACGGCAAGCCTTAGGGCACAGGTGAGGGTACGGAAACGTGTGAGGGTCAGGCTACGTGCTGACGCACGGGTCAGTGCTAGCATACAGGCCAGGAGTAGGCTACGGCGTAGGGTAAGTTGTAGGGCTGGTGGTGGGTTTCCGTTCCGGGCTAGGTTTAGGGTTAGGGAACTGCAAGGCTTAGGGCACAGGTGAGGGTACGGAAACGTGGGAGGGTCAGGCTACGTGCTGACGCACGGGTCAGTGCCAGCGTACGGGCCAGGAGTAGGCTACGGCTTGGGGGTAAGGTGTAGGGCTGGTGGTGGGTTTCTGTGTCGGCCTAGGGTTAGGGTTAGGGAACGGCAAGGCTTAGGGCACAGGTGAGGGTACGGAAACGTGGGAGGGTCAGGCTACGGGCTGACGCACGGGTCAGTGCCAGCATACGGGCCAAGAGTAGGCTACGGCTTTGGTGTAAGGTGTAGGGCACGTGGTGGATTTCCGTTCAGGGCTAGGGTTAGGTTTAGGGAACAGCAAGGCTTAGGGGACAGGTGAGGGTACGGAAACGTGGGAGGGTCAGGCTACGTGCTGACGCACGGGTCAGTGCCAGCGTACGGGCCAGGAGTAGGCTACGGCTTGGGGGATAGTTGTAGGGCTGGTGGTGGGTTTTCGTTCCGGGCTAGGGTTAGGGTTAGGGAACGGCAAGGCTTAGGGCACAGGTGAGGGTACAGAAACGCGGGAGGGTCAGGCTACGTGCTGATGCACGGGTCAGTGCCTGCGTACGGGCCAGGAGTAGGCTACGGCTTGGGGTAAGGTGTAGGGCTGGTGGTGGTTTTCTGTGTCGGCCTAGGGTTAGGGTTAGGGAACGGCAAGGCTTAGGGCGCAGGTGAGGGTACGGAAACGTTGGAGGGTCAGGCTACGTGCTGACGCACGAGTCAGTGCCAGCGTACGGGCCAGGAGTAGGCTACGGCGTAGGGTAAGGTGTAGGGCTGGTGGTGGGTTTCCATTCCGGGCTAGGGTTAGGGTAAGGGAACGGCAAGGCTTAGGGCACAGGTGAGGGTACGGAAACGTGGGAGGGTCAGGCTACGTGCTGACGCACGAGTCAGTGCCAGCGTACGGGCCAGGAGTAGGCTACGGCTTGGTGGAAAGGTGTATGGTTTGTGTTGGGTTTCCGTTCCGGGCTAGGGTTAGGGTTAGGGAACGGCAAGGCTTAGGGCACAGGTGAGGGTACGGAAACGTGGGAGGGTCAGGCTACGTGCTTACGCACGGGTCAGTGCCTGCGTACGGGCCCGGAGTAGGCTACGGCGTAGGGTAAGGTGTAGGGCTGGTGGTGGGTTTTCGTTCCTGGCTAGGGTTAGGGTTAGGGAACGGCAAGGCTTAGGGCACAGGTGAGGGTACGGAAACGTGGGAGGGTCAGGCTACGTGCTGACGCACGGGTCAGTGCCAGCGTACGGGCCAGGAGTAGGCTACGGCGTAGGGTAAGGTGTAGGGCTGATGGTGGGTTTCCGTTCCGGGCTAGGGTTAGGGTTAGGGAACGGCAAGGCTTAGGGCACAGGTGAGGGTACGGAAACGTGGGACGGTCTGGCTACGTGCTGACGCACGGGTCAGGGCCAGCGTACGGGCCAGGAGTAGGCTACGGCGTACGGTAAGGTGTAGGGCTGGTGGTGGGTTTTCGTTCCGGGCTAGGGTTAGGGTTAGGGAACGGCAAGGCTTAGGGCACAGGTGAGGGTATAGAAACGTGGGAGGGTCAGTCTACGTGCTGACGCACGGGTCAGTGCCAGCATACGGGCCAGGAGTAGGCTACGGCGCAGGGTAAGGTGTAGGGCTGGTGGTGGTTTTCCGTTCCGGGCTAGGGTTAGGGTTAGGGAACGGCAAGGCTTAGGGCACAGGTGAGGGTACGGAAACGTGGGAGGGTCAGGCTACGGGCTGACGCACGGGTCAGTGCCAGCATACGGGCCAGGAGTAGGCTACGGCTTGGGGGTAAGGTGTAGGGCACGTGGTGGATTTCCTTTCAGGGCTAGGGTTAGGGTTAGGGAACAGCAAGGCTTAGGGCACAGGTGAGGGTACGGAAACGTGGGAGGGTCAGGCTACGTGCTGACGCACGGGTCAGTGCCAGCCTACGGGCCAGGAGTAGGCTACGGCTTGGGGGAAAGTGGTAGGGTTGGTGGTGGGTTTCCGTTCCGGGCTAGGGTTAGGGTTAGGGAACGGCAAGGCTTAGGGCACAGGTGAGGGTACGGAAACGTGGGAGGGTCACGCTACGTGCTGACGCACGGGTCAGTGCCAGCGTACGGGCCAGGAGTAGGCTACGGCTTGGGGGTAAGTTGTAGGGCTGGTGGTGGGTTTCTGTGTTGGCCTAGGGTTAGGGTTAGGGAACGGCAAGGCTTAGGGCACAGGTGAGGGTACGGAAACGTTGGAGGGTCAGGCTACGTGCTGACGCATGGGTCATTGCCAGCGTACGGGCCAGGAGTAGGCTACAGTTTAGGGTAAGGTGTAGGGCTGGTGGTGGGTTTCCGTTCTGGGCTAGGGTTAGGGTTAGGGAACGGCAAGGCTTAGGGCACAGGTGAGGGTACGTAAACGTGGGAGGGTCAGGCTACGTTCTGACGCACGGGTCAGTGCCAGCATACGAGCCAGTAGTAGGCTACGGCGTAGGGTAAGGTGTAGGGCTGGTTGTTGGTTTCCATTCCGGGCTAGGGTTAGGGTTAGGGAACGGCAAGGCTTAGGGCACAGGTGAGGGTACGGAAACGTGGGAGGGTCAGGCTACGTGCTGACGCACGGGTCAGTGCCAGCGTACGGGCCAGGAGTAGGCTACGGCTTGGGGGAAAGGTGTATGGTTGGTGTTGGGTTTCCGTTCCGGGCTAGGGTTAGGGTTAGGGAACGGCAAGGCTTAGGGCACAGGTGAGGGTACGGAAACGTGGGAGGGCCAGGCTACGTGCTGACACACGGGTCAGTGCCAGCGTACGGGCCAGGAGTAAGCTACGGCGTAGGGTAAGGTGTAGGGCTGGTGGTGGGTTTCCGTTCCGGGCTAGGGTTAGGGTTAGGGAACGGCAAGGCTTAGGGCACAGGTGAGTGTACGGAAACGTGGGAGGGTCAGGCCACGTGCTGACGCACGGGTCAGTGCCAGCGTACGGGCCAGGAGTACTCTACGGCTTGGGGGTAAGTTGTAGGGCTGGTGGTCGGTTTCCGTTCCGGACTAGGGTTAGGTTTAGGGAACGGCAAGGCTTAGGGCACAGGTGAGGGTACGGAAACGTGGGAGGGTCAGGCTACGGGCTGACGCACGGGTCAGTGCCAGCATACGGGCCAGGAGTAGGCTACGGCTTGGGGGTAAGGTGTAGGGCACGTGGTGGATTTCCGTTCAGGGCTAGGGTTAGGGATAGGGAACAGCAAGGCTTAGGGCACAGATGAGGGTACGGAAACGTGGCACGTTCAGGCTATGTGCTGATGCACGGGTCAGTGACAGCATACGGGCCAGGAGTACGCTACATCACAGGGTAAGGTGTAGGGCTGCTGGTGGGTTTCCATTGTGGGCTAGGGTTAGGGTTAGGGAACGGCAAGGCTTAGGGCACAGGTGAGGGTACGGAAACGTGGGAGGGTTAGGCTACGTGCTGACGCACGGGTCAGTGCTAGCGTACGGGCCAGGAGTAGGCTACGGCGTAGGGTAAGGTGTAGGGCTGGTGGTGGGTTTTCGTTCCGGGCTAGGGTTAGGGTTAGGGAACGGAAAGGCTTAGGGCACACGTGAGGGTACGGAAACGTGGGAGGGTTAGGCTACGTGCTGACGCACGGGTCAGTGCCAGCGTACGGGCCAGGATTAGGCTACGGCTTGGGGGAGAGGTGTAGGGTTGGTGGTGGGTTTCCGTTCCGGGCTAGGTTTAGGGTTAGGGAACGGCAAGCCTTAGGGCACAGGTGAGGGTACGGAAACGTGTGAGGGTCAGGCTACGTGCTGACGCATGGGTCAGTGCTAGCATACAGGCCAGGAGTAGGCTACGGCGTAGGGTAAGGTGTAGGGCTGGTGGTGGGTTTCCGTTCCGGTCTAGGGTTAGGGTTAGGGAACTGCAAGGCTTAGGGCACAGGTGAGGGTACGGAAACGTGGGAGGGTCAGGCTACGTGCTGACGCACGGGTCAGTGCCAGCGTACGGGCCAGGAGTAGGCTACGGCTTTGGGGTAAGGTGTAGGGCTGGTGGTGGGTTTCCGTGCTGGCTTAGGGTTAGGGTTAGGGAACGGCAAGGCTTAGGGCACAGGTGAGGGTACAGAAACGTGGGAGGGTCAGGCTACGTGCTGACGCACGGGTCAGTGCCAGCGTACGGGCCAGGAGTAGGCTACGGCTTGGGGGTAAGGTGTAGGGCTGGTGGTGTGTTTCTGTGTCGGCCTAGGGTTAGGGTTAGGGAACGGCAAGGCTTAGGGCACAGGTGAGGGTACGGAAACGTTGGAGGGTCAGGCTACGTGCTGACGCATGTGTCATTGCCAGCGTACGGGCCAGGAGTACGCTACAGCTTAGGGTAAGGTGTAGGGCTGGTGGTGGGTTTCCGTTCTGGGCTAGGGTTAGGGTTAGGGAACGGTAAGGCTTAGGGCACAGGTGAGGTTACGTAAACGTGGGAGGGTCAGGCTACGTTCTGACGCACGGGTCAGTGCCAGCATACGGGCCAGTAGTAGGCTACGGCATAGGGTAAGGTGTAGGGCTGGTGGTGGGTTTCCATTCCGGGCTAGGGTTAGGGTTAGGGAACGGCAAGGTTTAGGGCACAGGTGAGGGTACGGAAACGTGGGAGGGTCAGGCTACGTGCTGACGCACGGGTCAGTGCCAGCGTACGGGCCAGGAGTAGGCTACGGCTTGGGGGAAAGGTGTATGGTTGGTGTTGGGTTTCCGTTCCAGGCTAGGGTTAGGGTTAGGGAACGACAAGGCTTAGGGCACAGGTGAGGGTTCGGAAACGTGGGAGGGTCAGGCTACGGGCTGACGCACGGGTCAGTGCCAGCATACGGGCCAGGAGTAGGCTACGGCTTGGGTGTAAGGTGTAGGGCACGTGGTGGATTTCCGTTCAGGGCTAGGGTTAGGGTTAGGGAACAGCAAGGCTTAGGGCACAGGTGAGGGTACGGAAACGTGGGAGGGTCAGGCTACGTGCTGACGCACGGGTCAGTGCCAGCGTACGGGCCAGGAGTAGGCTACGGCTTGGGGGAATGTTGTAGGGTTGGTGGTGGGTTTCCGTTCCGGGCTAGGGTTAGGGTTAGGGAACGGCAAGGCTTAGGGCACAGGTGAGGGTACGGAAACGTGGGAGGGTGAGGCTACGTGCTGACGCACGGGTCAGTGCTAGCATACGGGCCAGGAGTAGGCTACGGCGTAGGGTAAGGTGTAGGGCTGGTGGTGGGTTTCCGTTCCGGGCTAGGGTTAGGGTTAGGGAACGGCAAGGCTTAGGGCACAGATGAGGGTACGGAAACGTGGCACGGTCAGGCTATGTGCTGATGCACGGGTCAGTGACAGCATACGGGCCAGGTGTAGGCTACTGCACAGTGTAAGGTGTAGGGCTGGTGGTGGGTTTCCATTGTGGGCTAGGGTTAGGGTTAGGGAACGACAAGGCTTAGGGCACAGGTGAGGGTACGGAAACGTGGGAGGGTCAGGCTACGTGCTGACGCACGGGTCAGTGCCAGCGTACGGGCCAGGAGTAGGCTACGGCTTGGGGGTAAGGTGCAGGGCTGGTGGTGGGTTTCCGTGCTGGCTTAGGGTTAGGGTTAGGGAACTGCAAGGCTTAGGGCACAGGTGAGGGTACAGAAACGCGGGAGGGTCAGGCTACGTGCTGACGCACGGGTCAGTGCCAGCGTATGGGCCAGGAGTAGGCTACGGCTTGGGGGTAAGGTGTAGGGCTGGTGGTGGGTTTCTGTGTCGGCCTAGGGTTAGGGTTAGGGGACGGCAAGGCTTAGGGCGCAGGTGAGGGTACGGAAACGTTGGAGGGTTAGGCTACGTGCTGACGCATGTGTCATTGCCAGCGTACGGGCCAGGAGTAGACTACAGCTTAGGGTAAGGTGTAGGGCTGGTGGTGGGTTTCTGTTCAGGGCTAGGGTTAGGGTTAGGGAACGGCAAGGCTTAGGGCACAGGTGAGGGTACGTAAACGTGGGAGGGTCAGGCTATGTTCTGACGCACGGGTCAGTGCCAGCATACGGGCCAGTAGTAGGCTACGGCGTAGGGTAAGGTGTAGGGCTGGTGGTGGGTTTCCATTCCGGGCTAGGGTTAGGGTTAGGGAACGGCAAGGCTTAGGGCACAGGTGAGGGTACGGAAACGTGGGAGGGTCAGGCTACGTGCTGACGCACGGGTCAGTGCCAGCGTACGGGCCAGGAGTAGGCTACGGCTTGGGGGAAAGGTGTATGGTTGGTGTTGGGTTTCCGTTCCGGGCTAGGGTTAGGGTTAGGGAACGGCAAGGCTTAGGGCACAGGTGAGGGTACGGAAACGTGGGAGGGTCAGGCTACGTGCTGACGCACGGGTCAGTGCCAGCGTACGGGCCCGGAGTAGGCTACGGCGTAGGGTAAGGTGTAGGGCTGGTGGTGGGTTTTCGTTCCGGGCTAGGGTTAGGGTTAGGGAACGGCAAGGCTTAGGGCACAGGTGAGGGTACGGAAACGTGGGAGGGGCAGGCTACGTGCTGACGCACGGGCCAGTGCCAGCGTATGGGCCAGGAGTAGGCTACGGCGTAGGGTAAGGTGTAGGGCTGATGGTGGGTTTCCGTTCCGGGCTAGGGTTAGGGTTAGGGAACGGCAAGGCTTAGGGCACAGGTGAGGGTACGGAAACGTGGGCCGGTCAGGCTACGTGCTGACGCACGGGTCAGGGCCAGCGTAGGGGCCAGGAGTAGGCTACGGCGTACGGTAAGGTGTAGGGCTGGTGGTGGGTTTTCGTTCCGGGCTAGGGTTAGGGTTAGGGAACGGCAAGGCTTAGGGCACAGGTGAGGGTACAGAAACGTGGGAGGGTCAGTCTACGTGCTGACGCACGGGTCAGTGCCAGCATACGGGCCAGGAGTAGGCTACGGCGCAGGGTAAGGTGTAGGGCTGGTGGTGGTTTTCCGTTCCGGGCTAGGGTTAGGGTTAGGGAACGGCAAGGCTTAGAGCACAGGTGAGGGTACGGAAACGTGGGAGGGTCAGGCTACGGGCTGACGCACGGGTCAGTGCCAGCATACGGGCCAGGAGTAGGCTACGGCTTCGGGGTAAGGTGTAGGGCACGTGGTGGATTTCCTTTCAGGGCTAGGGTTAGGGTTAGCGAACAGCAAGGCTTAGGGCACAGGTGAGGGTACGGAAACGTGGGAGGGTCAGGCTACGTGCTGACGCACGGGTCAGTGCCAGCCTACGGGCCAGGAGTAGGCTACGGCTTGGGGGAAAGTTGTAGGGTTGGTGGTGGGTTTCCGTTCCGGGCTAGGGTTAGGGTTAGGGAACGGCAAGGCTTAGGGCACAGGTGAGGGTACGGAAACGTGGGAGGGTCACGCTACGTGCTGACGCACGGGACAGTGCCAGCGTACGGGCCAGGAGTAGGCTACGGCTTGGGGGTAAGGTGTAGGGATGGTGGTTGGTTTCTGTGTCGGCCTAGGGTTAGGGTTAGGGAACGGCAAGGCTTAGGGCACAGGTGAGGGTACGGAAACGTGGTAGGGCCAGGCTACGTGCTGACACACGGGTCAGTGCCAGCGTACGGGCCAGGAGTAAGCCACGGCGTAGGGTAATGTGTAGGGCTGGTGGTGGGTTTTCGTTCCGGGCTAGGGTTAGGGTTAGGGAACCGCAAGGCTTAGGGCACAGGTGAGGGTACAGAAACGTGGGAGGGTCAGTCTACGTGCTGACGCACGGGTCAGTGCCAGCATATGGGCCAGGAGTAGGCTACAGCGTAGGGTAAGGTGTAGGGCTGCTGGTGGGTTTCCGTTCCGTGCTAGGGTTAGGGTTAGGGAACGGCAAGGCTTAGGGCACAGGTGAGGGTACGGAAACGTGGGAGGGTCAGGCTACGTGCTGACGCACGGGTCAGTGCCAGCGTACGGGCCAGGAGTAGGCTACGGCTTGGGGGTAAGTTGTAGGGCTGGTGGTGGGTTTCTGTGCCGGCCTAGGGTTAGGGTTAGGGAACGGCAAGGCTTAGGGCACAGGTGAGGGTACGGAAACGTGGGAGGGTCAGGCTACGTGCTTACGCACGGGTCAGTGCCAGCGTACGGGCCCGGAGTAGGCTACGGCGTAGGGTAAGGTGTAGGGCTGGTGGTGGGTTTCCGTTCCTGGCTAGGGTTAGGGTTAGGGAACGGCAAGGCTTAGGGCACAGGTGAGGGTACGGAAACGTGGGAGGGTCAGGCTACGTGCTGACGCACGGGTCAGTGCCAGCGTACGGGCCAGGAGTAGGCTACGGCGTAGGGTAAGGTGTAGGGCTGATGGTGGGTTTCCGTTCCGGGCTAGGGTTAGGGTTAGGGAACGGCAAGGCTTAGGGCACAAGTGAGGGTACGGAAACGTGGGACGGTCAGGCTACGTGCTGACGCACGGGTCAGGGCCAGCGTACGGGCCAGGAGTAGGCTACGGCGTACGGTAAGGTGTAGGGCTGGTGGTGGGTTTTCATTCCGGGCTAGGGTTAGGGTTAGGGAACGGCAAGGCTTAGGGCACAGGTGAGGGTACGGAAACGTGTGAGGGTCAGGCTACGTGCTGACGCACGGGTCAGTGCTAGCATACAGGCCAGGAGTAGGCTACGGCGTAGGGTAAGTTGTAGGGCTGGTGGTGGGTTTCCGTTCCGGGCTAGGGTTAGGGTTAGGGAACTGCAAGGCTTAGGGCACAGGTGAGGGTACGGAAACGTGGGAGGGTCAGGCTACGTGCTGACGCACGGGTCAGTGCCAGCGTACGGGCCAGGAGTAGGCTACGGCTTGGGGGTAAGGTGTAGGGCTGGTGGTGGGTTTCTGTGTCGGCCTAGGGTTAGGGTTAGGGAACGGCAAGGCTTAGGGCACAGGTGAGGGTACGGAAACGTGGGAGGGTCAGGCTACGGGCTGACGCACGGGTCAGTGCCAGCATACGGGCCAAGAGTAGGCTACGGCTTTGGTGTAAGGTGTAGGGCACGTGGTGGATTTCCGTTCAGGGCTAGGGTTAGGTTTAGGGAACAGCAAGGCTTAGGGGACAGGTGAGGGTACGGAAACGTGGGAGGGTCAGGCTACGTGCTGACGCACGGGTCAGTGCCAGCGTACGGGCCAGGAGTAGGCTACGGCTTGGGGGATAGTTGTAGGGCTGGTGGTGGGTTTTCGTTCCGGGCTAGGGTTAGGGTTAGGGAACGGCAAGGCTTAGGGCACAGGTGAGGGTACAGAAACGCGGGAGGGTCAGGCTACGTGCTGATGCACGGGTCAGTGCCTGCGTACGGGCCAGGAGTAGGCTACGGCTTGGGGTAAGGTGTAGGGCTGGTGGTGGTTTTCTGTGTCGGCCTAGGGTTAGGGTTAGGGAACGGCAAGGCTTAGGGCGCAGGTGAGGGTACGGAAACGTTGGAGGGTCAGGCTACGTGCTGACGCACGAGTCAGTGCCAGCGTACGGGCCAGGAGTAGGCTACGGCGTAGGGTAAGGTGTAGGGCTGGTGGTGGGTTTCCATTCCGGGCTAGGGTTAGGGTAAGGGAACGGCAAGGCTTAGGGCACAGGTGAGGGTACGGAAACGTGGGAGGGTCAGGCTACGTGCTGACGCACGAGTCAGTGCCAGCGTACGGGCCAGGAGTAGGCTACGGCTTGGTGGAAAGGTGTATGGTTTGTGTTGGGTTTCCGTTCCGGGCTAGGGTTAGGGTTAGGGAACGGCAAGGCTTAGGGCACAGGTGAGGGTACGGAAACGTGGGAGGGTCAGGCTACGTGCTTACGCACGGGTCAGTGCCTGCGTACGGGCCCGGAGTAGGCTACGGCGTAGGGTAAGGTGTAGGGCTGGTGGTGGGTTTTCGTTCCTGGCTAGGGTTAGGGTTAGGGAACGGCAAGGCTTAGGGCACAGGTGAGGGTACGGAAACGTGGGAGGGTCAGGCTACGTGCTGACGCACGGGTCAGTGCCAGCGTACGGGCCAGGAGTAGGCTACGGCGTAGGGTAAGGTGTAGGGCTGATGGTGGGTTTCCGTTCCGGGCTAGGGTTAGGGTTAGGGAACGGCAAGGCTTAGGGCACAGGTGAGGGTACGGAAACGTGGGACGGTCTGGCTACGTGCTGACGCACGGGTCAGGGCCAGCGTACGGGCCAGGAGTAGGCTACGGCGTACGGTAAGGTGTAGGGCTGGTGGTGGGTTTTCGTTCCGGGCTAGGGTTAGGGTTAGGGAACGGCAAGGCTTAGGGCACAGGTGAGGGTATAGAAACGTGGGAGGGTCAGTCTACGTGCTGACGCACGGGTCAGTGCCAGCATACGGGCCAGGAGTAGGCTACGGCGCAGGGTAAGGTGTAGGGCTGGTGGTGGTTTTCCGTTCCGGGCTAGGGTTAGGGTTAGGGAACGGCAAGGCTTAGGGCACAGGTGAGGGTACGGAAACGTGGGAGGGTCAGGCTACGGGCTGACGCACGGGTCAGTGCCAGCATACGGGCCAGGAGTAGGCTACGGCTTGGGGGTAAGGTGTAGGGCACGTGGTGGATTTCCTTTCAGGGCTAGGGTTAGGGTTAGGGAACAGCAAGGCTTAGGGCACAGGTGAGGGTACGGAAACGTGGGAGGGTCAGGCTACGTGCTGACGCACGGGTCAGTGCCAGCCTACGGGCCAGGAGTAGGCTACGGCTTGGGGGAAAGTGGTAGGGTTGGTGGTGGGTTTCCGTTCCGGGCTAGGGTTAGGGTTAGGGAACGGCAAGGCTTAGGGCACAGGTGAGGGTACGGAAACGTGGGAGGGTCACGCTACGTGCTGACGCACGGGTCAGTGCCAGCGTACGGGCCAGGAGTAGGCTACGGCTTGGGGGTAAGTTGTAGGGCTGGTGGTGGGTTTCTGTGTTGGCCTAGGGTTAGGGTTAGGGAACGGCAAGGCTTAGGGCACAGGTGAGGGTACGGAAACGTTGGAGGGTCAGGCTACGTGCTGACGCATGGGTCATTGCCAGCGTACGGGCCAGGAGTAGGCTACAGTTTAGGGTAAGGTGTAGGGCTGGTGGTGGGTTTCCGTTCTGGGCTAGGGTTAGGGTTAGGGAACGGCAAGGCTTAGGGCACAGGTGAGGGTACGTAAACGTGGGAGGGTCAGGCTACGTTCTGACGCACGGGTCAGTGCCAGCATACGAGCCAGTAGTAGGCTACGGCGTAGGGTAAGGTGTAGGGCTGGTTGTTGGTTTCCATTCCGGGCTAGGGTTAGGGTTAGGGAACGGCAAGGCTTAGGGCACAGGTGAGGGTACGGAAACGTGGGAGGGTCAGGCTACGTGCTGACGCACGGGTCAGTGCCAGCGTACGGGCCAGGAGTAGGCTACGGCTTGGGGGAAAGGTGTATGGTTGGTGTTGGGTTTCCGTTCCGGGCTAGGGTTAGGGTTAGGGAACGGCAAGGCTTAGGGCACAGGTGAGGGTACGGAAACGTGGGAGGGCCAGGCTACGTGCTGACACACGGGTCAGTGCCAGCGTACGGGCCAGGAGTAAGCTACGGCGTAGGGTAAGGTGTAGGGCTGGTGGTGGGTTTCCGTTCCGGGCTAGGGTTAGGGTTAGGGAACGGCAAGGCTTAGGGCACAGGTGAGTGTACGGAAACGTGGGAGGGTCAGGCCACGTGCTGACGCACGGGTCAGTGCCAGCGTACGGGCCAGGAGTACTCTACGGCTTGGGGGTAAGTTGTAGGGCTGGTGGTCGGTTTCCGTTCCGGACTAGGGTTAGGTTTAGGGAACGGCAAGGCTTAGGGCACAGGTGAGGGTACGGAAACGTGGGAGGGTCAGGCTACGGGCTGACGCACGGGTCAGTGCCAGCATACGGGCCAGGAGTAGGCTACGGCTTGGGGGTAAGGTGTAGGGCACGTGGTGGATTTCCGTTCAGGGCTAGGGTTAGGGATAGGGAACAGCAAGGCTTAGGGCACAGATGAGGGTACGGAAACGTGGCACGTTCAGGCTATGTGCTGATGCACGGGTCAGTGACAGCATACGGGCCAGGAGTACGCTACATCACAGGGTAAGGTGTAGGGCTGCTGGTGGGTTTCCATTGTGGGCTAGGGTTAGGGTTAGGGAACGGCAAGGCTTAGGGCACAGGTGAGGGTACGGAAACGTGGGAGGGTTAGGCTACGTGCTGACGCACGGGTCAGTGCTAGCGTACGGGCCAGGAGTAGGCTACGGCGTAGGGTAAGGTGTAGGGCTGGTGGTGGGTTTTCGTTCCGGGCTAGGGTTAGGGTTAGGGAACGGAAAGGCTTAGGGCACACGTGAGGGTACGGAAACGTGGGAGGGTTAGGCTACGTGCTGACGCACGGGTCAGTGCCAGCGTACGGGCCAGGATTAGGCTACGGCTTGGGGGAGAGGTGTAGGGTTGGTGGTGGGTTTCCGTTCCGGGCTAGGTTTAGGGTTAGGGAACGGCAAGCCTTAGGGCACAGGTGAGGGTACGGAAACGTGTGAGGGTCAGGCTACGTGCTGACGCATGGGTCAGTGCTAGCATACAGGCCAGGAGTAGGCTACGGCGTAGGGTAAGGTGTAGGGCTGGTGGTGGGTTTCCGTTCCGGTCTAGGGTTAGGGTTAGGGAACTGCAAGGCTTAGGGCACAGGTGAGGGTACGGAAACGTGGGAGGGTCAGGCTACGTGCTGACGCACGGGTCAGTGCCAGCGTACGGGCCAGGAGTAGGCTACGGCTTTGGGGTAAGGTGTAGGGCTGGTGGTGGGTTTCCGTGCTGGCTTAGGGTTAGGGTTAGGGAACGGCAAGGCTTAGGGCACAGGTGAGGGTACAGAAACGTGGGAGGGTCAGGCTACGTGCTGACGCACGGGTCAGTGCCAGCGTACGGGCCAGGAGTAGGCTACGGCTTGGGGGTAAGGTGTAGGGCTGGTGGTGTGTTTCTGTGTCGGCCTAGGGTTAGGGTTAGGGAACGGCAAGGCTTAGGGCACAGGTGAGGGTACGGAAACGTTGGAGGGTCAGGCTACGTGCTGACGCATGTGTCATTGCCAGCGTACGGGCCAGGAGTACGCTACAGCTTAGGGTAAGGTGTAGGGCTGGTGGTGGGTTTCCGTTCTGGGCTAGGGTTAGGGTTAGGGAACGGTAAGGCTTAGGGCACAGGTGAGGTTACGTAAACGTGGGAGGGTCAGGCTACGTTCTGACGCACGGGTCAGTGCCAGCATACGGGCCAGTAGTAGGCTACGGCATAGGGTAAGGTGTAGGGCTGGTGGTGGGTTTCCATTCCGGGCTAGGGTTAGGGTTAGGGAACGGCAAGGTTTAGGGCACAGGTGAGGGTACGGAAACGTGGGAGGGTCAGGCTACGTGCTGACGCACGGGTCAGTGCCAGCGTACGGGCCAGGAGTAGGCTACGGCTTGGGGGAAAGGTGTATGGTTGGTGTTGGGTTTCCGTTCCAGGCTAGGGTTAGGGTTAGGGAACGACAAGGCTTAGGGCACAGGTGAGGGTTCGGAAACGTGGGAGGGTCAGGCTACGGGCTGACGCACGGGTCAGTGCCAGCATACGGGCCAGGAGTAGGCTACGGCTTGGGTGTAAGGTGTAGGGCACGTGGTGGATTTCCGTTCAGGGCTAGGGTTAGGGTTAGGGAACAGCAAGGCTTAGGGCACAGGTGAGGGTACGGAAACGTGGGAGGGTCAGGCTACGTGCTGACGCACGGGTCAGTGCCAGCGTACGGGCCAGGAGTAGGCTACGGCTTGGGGGAAAGTTGTAGGGTTGGTGGTGGGTTTCCGTTCCGGGCTAGGGTTAGGGTTAGGGAACGGCAAGGCTTAGGGCACAGGTGAGGGTACGGAAACGTGGGAGGGTGAGGCTACGTGCTGACGCACGGGTCAGTGCTAGCATACGGGCCAGGAGTAGGCTACGGCGTAGGGTAAGGTGTAGGGCTGGTGGTGGGTTTCCGTTCCGGGCTAGGGTTAGGGTTAGGGAACGGCAAGGCTTAGGGCACAGATGAGGGTACGGAAACGTGGCACGGTCAGGCTATGTGCTGATGCACGGGTCAGTGACAGCATACGGGCCAGGTGTAGGCTACTGCACAGTGTAAGGTGTAGGGCTGGTGGTGGGTTTCCATTGTGGGCTAGGGTTAGGGTTAGGGAACGACAAGGCTTAGGGCACAGGTGAGGGTACGGAAACGTGGGAGGGTCAGGCTACGTGCTGACGCACGGGTCAGTGCCAGCGTACGGGCCAGGAGTAGGCTACGGCTTGGGGGTAAGGTGCAGGGCTGGTGGTGGGTTTCCGTGCTGGCTTAGGGTTAGGGTTAGGGAACTGCAAGGCTTAGGGCACAGGTGAGGGTACAGAAACGCGGGAGGGTCAGGCTACGTGCTGACGCACGGGTCAGTGCCAGCGTATGGGCCAGGAGTAGGCTACGGCTTGGGGGTAAGGTGTAGGGCTGGTGGTGGGTTTCTGTGTCGGCCTAGGGTTAGGGTTAGGGGACGGCAAGGCTTAGGGCGCAGGTGAGGGTACGGAAACGTTGGAGGGTTAGGCTACGTGCTGACGCATGTGTCATTGCCAGCGTACGGGCCAGGAGTAGACTACAGCTTAGGGTAAGGTGTAGGGCTGGTGGTGGGTTTCTGTTCAGGGCTAGGGTTAGGGTTAGGGAACGGCAAGGCTTAGGGCACAGGTGAGGGTACGTAAACGTGGGAGGGTCAGGCTATGTTCTGACGCACGGGTCAGTGCCAGCATACGGGCCAGTAGTAGGCTACGGCGTAGGGTAAGGTGTAGGGCTGGTGGTGGGTTTCCATTCCGGGCTAGGGTTAGGGTTAGGGAACGGCAAGGCTTAGGGCACAGGTGAGGGTACGGAAACGTGGGAGGGTCAGGCTACGTGCTGACGCACGGGTCAGTGCCAGCGTACGGGCCAGGAGTAGGCTACGGCTTGGGGGAAAGGTGTATGGTTGGTGTTGGGTTTCCGTTCCGGGCTAGGGTTAGGGTTAGGGAACGGCAAGGCTTAGGGCACAGGTGAGGGTACGGAAACGTGGGAGGGTCAGGCTACGTGCTGACGCACGGGTCAGTGCCAGCGTACGGGCCCGGAGTAGGCTACGGCGTAGGGTAAGGTGTAGGGCTGGTGGTGGGTTTTCGTTCCGGGCTAGGGTTAGGGTTAGGGAACGGCAAGGCTTAGGGCACAGGTGAGGGTACGGAAACGTGGGAGGGGCAGGCTACGTGCTGACGCACGGGCCAGTGCCAGCGTATGGGCCAGGAGTAGGCTACGGCGTAGGGTAAGGTGTAGGGCTGATGGTGGGTTTCCGTTCCGGGCTAGGGTTAGGGTTAGGGAACGGCAAGGCTTAGGGCACAGGTGAGGGTACGGAAACGTGGGACGGTCAGGCTACGTGCTGACGCACGGGTCAGGGCCAGCGTAGGGGCCAGGAGTAGGCTACGGCGTACGGTAAGGTGTAGGGCTGGTGGTGGGTTTTCGTTCCGGGCTAGGGTTAGGGTTAGGGAACGGCAAGGCTTAGGGCACAGGTGAGGGTACAGAAACGTGGGAGGGTCAGTCTACGTGCTGACGCACGGGTCAGTGCCAGCATACGGGCCAGGAGTAGGCTACGGCGCAGGGTAAGGTGTAGGGCTGGTGGTGGTTTTCCGTTACGGGCTAGGGTTAGGGTTAGGGAACGGCAAGGCTTAGAGCACAGGTGAGGGTACGGAAACGTGGGAGGGTCAGGCTACGGGCTGACGCACGGGTCAGTGCCAGCATACGGGCCAGGAGTAGGCTACGGCTTCGGGGTAAGGTGTAGGGCACGTGGTGGATTTCCTTTCAGGGCTAGGGTTAGGGTTAGCGAACAGCAAGGCTTAGGGCACAGGTGAGGGTACGGAAACGTGGGAGGGTCAGGCTACGTGCTGACGCACGGGTCAGTGCCAGCCTACGGGCCAGGAGTAGGCTACGGCTTGGGGGAAAGTTGTAGGGTTGGTGGTGGGTTTCCGTTCCGGGCTAGGGTTAGGGTTAGGGAACGGCAAGGCTTAGGGCACAGGTGAGGGTACGGAAACGTGGGAGGGTCACGCTACGTGCTGACGCACGGGACAGTGCCAGCGTACGGGCCAGGAGTAGGCTACGGCTTGGGGGTAAGGTGTAGGGATGGTGGTTGGTTTCTGTGTCGGCCTAGGGTTAGGGTTAGGGAACGGCAAGGCTTAGGGCACAGGTGAGGGTACGGAAACGTGGTAGGGCCAGGCTACGTGCTGACACACGGGTCAGTGCCAGCGTACGGGCCAGGAGTAAGCCACGGCGTAGGGTAATGTGTAGGGCTGGTGGTGGGTTTTCGTTCCGGGCTAGGGTTAGGGTTAGGGAACCGCAAGGCTTAGGGCACAGGTGAGGGTACAGAAACGTGGGAGGGTCAGTCTACGTGCTGACGCACGGGTCAGTGCCAGCATATGGGCCAGGAGTAGGCTACAGCGTAGGGTAAGGTGTAGGGCTGCTGGTGGGTTTCCGTTCCGTGCTAGGGTTAGGGTTAGGGAACGGCAAGGCTTAGGGCACAGGTGAGGGTACGGAAACGTGGGAGGGTCAGGCTACGTGCTGACGCACGGGTCAGTGCCAGCGTACGGGCCAGGAGTAGGCTACGGCTTGGGGGTAAGTTGTAGGGCTGGTGGTGGGTTTCTGTGCCGGCCTAGGGTTAGGGTTAGGGAACGGCAAGGCTTAGGGCACAGGTGAGGGTACGGAAACGTGGGAGGGTCAGGCTACGTGCTTACGCACGGGTCAGTGCCAGCGTACGGGCCCGGAGTAGGCTACGGCGTAGGGTAAGGTGTAGGGCTGGTGGTGGGTTTCCGTTCCTGGCTAGGGTTAGGGTTAGGGAACGGCAAGGCTTAGGGCACAGGTGAGGGTACGGAAACGTGGGAGGGTCAGGCTACGTGCTGACGCACGGGTCAGTGCCAGCGTACGGGCCAGGAGTAGGCTACGGCGTAGGGTAAGGTGTAGGGCTGATGGTGGGTTTCCGTTCCGGGCTAGGGTTAGGGTTAGGGAACGGCAAGGCTTAGGGCACAAGTGAGGGTACGGAAACGTGGGACGGTCAGGCTACGTGCTGACGCACGGGTCAGGGCCAGCGTACGGGCCAGGAGTAGGCTACGGCGTACGGTAAGGTGTAGGGCTGGTGGTGGGTTTTCATTCCGGGCTAGGGTTAGGGTTAGGGAACGGCAAGGCTTAGGGCACAGGTGAGGGTACGGAAACGTGTGAGGGTCAGGCTACGTGCTGACGCACGGGTCAGTGCTAGCATACAGGCCAGGAGTAGGCTACGGCGTAGGGTAAGTTGTAGGGCTGGTGGTGGGTTTCCGTTCCGGGCTAGGGTTAGGGTTAGGGAACTGCAAGGCTTAGGGCACAGGTGAGGGTACGGAAACGTGGGAGGGTCAGGCTACGTGCTGACGCACGGGTCAGTGCCAGCGTACGGGCCAGGAGTAGGCTACGGCTTGGGGGTAAGGTGTAGGGCTGGTGGTGGGTTTCTGTGTCGGCCTAGGGTTAGGGTTAGGGAACGGCAAGGCTTAGGGCACAGGTGAGGGTACGGAAACGTGGGAGGGTCAGGCTACGGGCTGACGCACGGGTCAGTGCCAGCATACGGGCCAAGAGTAGGCTACGGCTTTGGTGTAAGGTGTAGGGCACGTGGTGGATTTCCGTTCAGGGCTAGGGTTAGGTTTAGGGAACAGCAAGGCTTAGGGGACAGGTGAGGGTACGGAAACGTGGGAGGGTCAGGCTACGTGCTGACGCACGGGTCAGTGCCAGCGTACGGGCCAGGAGTAGGCTACGGCTTGGGGGATAGTTGTAGGGCTGGTGGTGGGTTTTCGTTCCGGGCTAGGGTTAGGGTTAGGGAACGGCAAGGCTTAGGGCACAGGTGAGGGTACAGAAACGCGGGAGGGTCAGGCTACGTGCTGATGCACGGGTCAGTGCCTGCGTACGGGCCAGGAGTAGGCTACGGCTTGGGGTAAGGTGTAGGGCTGGTGGTGGTTTTCTGTGTCGGCCTAGGGTTAGGGTTAGGGAACGGCAAGGCTTAGGGCGCAGGTGAGGGTACGGAAACGTTGGAGGGTCAGGCTACGTGCTGACGCACGAGTCAGTGCCAGCGTACGGGCCAGGAGTAGGCTACGGCGTAGGGTAAGGTGTAGGGCTGGTGGTGGGTTTCCGTTCTGGGCTGGGGTTAGGGTTAGGGAACGGCAAGGCTTAGGGCACAGGTGAGGGTACGTAAACGTGGGAGGGTCAGGCTATGTTCTGACGCACGGGTCAGTGCCAGCATACGGGCCAGTAGTAGGCTACGGCGTAGGGTAAGGTGTAGGGCTGGTGGTGGGTTTCCATTCCCTGCTAGGTTTAGGGTAAGGGAACGGCAAGGCTTAGGGCACAGGTGAGGGTACGGAAACGTGGGAGGGTCAGGCTACGTGCTGACGCACGGGTCAGTGCCAGCGTACGGGCCAGGAGTAGGATACGGCTTGGGGGAAAGGTGTATGGTTGGTGTTGGGTTTCCGTTCCGGGCTAGGGTTAGGGTTAGGGAACGGCAAGGCTTAGGGCACAGGTGAGGGTACGGAAACGTGGGAGGGTCTGGCTACGTGCTGACGCACGGGTCAGTGCCAGCGTACGGGCCAGGAGTAGGCTACGGCGTAGGGTAAGGTGTAGGGCTGGTGGTGGGTTTTCGTTCCGGGCTAGGGTTAGGGTTAGGGAACGGCAAGGCTTAGGGCACAGGTGAGGGTACGGAAACGTGGGAGGGTCAGGCTACGTGCTGACGCACGGGTCAGTGCCAGCGTACGGGCCAGGAGTAGGCTACGGCGTAGGGTAAGGTGTAGGGCTGATGGTGGGTTTCCGTTCCGGGCTAGGGTTAGGGTTAGGGAACGGCAAGGCTTAGGGCACAGGTGAGGGTACGGAAACGTGGGACGGTCAGGCTACGTGCTGACGCACGGGTCAGTGCCAGCGTACGGGCCAGGAGTAGGCTACGGCGTAGGGTAAGGTGTAGGGCTGGTGGTGGGTTTTCGTTCCGGGCTAGGGTTAGGGTTAGGGAACGGCAAGGCTTAGGGCACAGGTGAGGGTACAGAAACGTGGGAGGGTCAGTCTACGTGCTGACGCACGGGTCAGTGCCACCATATGGGCCAGGAGTAGGCTACAGCGTAGGGTAAGGTGTAGGGCTGGTGGTGGGTTTCCGTTCCGGGCTAGGGTTAGTGTTAGGGAACGGCAAGGCTTAGGGCACAGGTGAGGGTACGGAAACGTGGGAGGGTCAGGCTACGGGCTGACGCACGGGTCAGTGCTAGCATACGGGCCAGGAGTAGGCTACGGCTTGGGGGTGAGGTTTAGGGCACGTGGTGGATTTCCGTTCAGGGCTAGGGTTAGGGTTAGGGAACAGCAAGGCTTAGGGCACAGGTGAAGGTACGGAAACGTGGGAGGGTCAGGCTATGTGCTGACGCACGGGTCAGTGCCAGCGTACGGGCCAGGAGTAGGCTACGGCTTGGGGGAAAGTTGTAGGGTTGGTGGTGGGTTTCCGTTCCGGGCTAGGGTTAGGGTTAGGGAACGGCAAGGCTTAGGGCACAGGTGAGGGTACGGAAACGTGGGAGGGTCAGGCTACGGGCTGACGCACGGTTCAGTGCCAGCGTACGGGCCAGGAGTAGGCTACGGCTCGGGGGTAAGGTGTAGGGCAGGTGGTGGGTTTCCGTTCAGGGCTAGGGTAGTGTTAGGGAACAGCAAGGCTTAGGGCACAGGTGAGGGTACGGAAACGTGGGAGGGTGAGGTTACGTGCTGACGCACGGGTCAGTGCCAGCGTACGGGCCAGGAGTAGGCTACGGCTTGGGGGAAAGGTGTATGGTTGGTGTTGGGTTTCCGTTCCGGGCTAGGGTTAGGGTTAGGGAACGGCAAGGCTTAGGGCACAGGTGAGGGTACGGAAACGTGTGAGGGTCAGTCTACGTGCTGACGCACGGGTCAGTGCCAGCATACGGGCCAGGAGTAGGATACAGCATAGGGTAAAGTGTAGGGCTGGTGGTGGGTTTCCGTTCCGGGCTAGGGTTAGGGTTAGAGAACGGCAAGGTTTAGGGCACAGGTGAGGGTACGGAAACGTGGGAGGGTCAGGCTACGTGCTGACGCACGGGTCAGTGCCAGCGTACGGGCCAGGAGTAGACTATGGCTTGGGGGTAAGGTGTAAGGCTGGTGGTGGCTTTCCGTTCCGGGCTAGGGTTAGGGTTAGGGAACGGCAAGGAGGGTCAGGCTACGTGCTGACGCACGGGTCAGTGCCAGCGTACGGGCCAGGAGTAGGCTATGGCTGGGGGTAAGGTGTAGGGCTGGTGGTGGGTTTCTGTGTCGGCCTAGGGTTAGGGATAGGGAACGGCAAGGCTTAGGGCACAGGTGAGGGTACGGAAACGTTGGAGGGTCAGGCTACGTGCTTACGCACGGGTCATTGCCAGCGTACGGGCCAGGAGTAGGCTACAGCTTAGGGTAAGGTGTAGGGCTGGTGGTGGGTTTCCGTGCTGGCCTAGGGTTAGTGTTAAGGAACGGCAAGGCTTAGGGCACAGGTGAGGGTACGGAAACGTGGGAGGGTGAGGCTACGTGCTGACGCACGGGTGAGTGCCAGCGTACGGGCCAGGAGTAGACTATGGCTTGGGGGTAAGGTGTAAGGCTGGTGGTGGCTTTCCGTTCAGGGCTAGGATTAGGGTTAGGGAACGGCAAGGCTTAGGGCACAGGTGAGGGTACGTAAACGTGGGAGGGTCAGGCTCCGTGCTGACGCACGGGTCAGTGACAGCGTATGGGCCAGGAATAGGCTACGGCTTGGGGGTAAGTTGTAGGGCTGGTGGTGGGTTTCCATTCCGGGCTAGGGTTAGGGTTAGGGAACGGCAAGGCTTAGGGCACAGGTGAGGGTACGGAAACGTTGGAGGGTCAGTCTACGTGCTGATGCACGGGTCAGTGCCAGCATACTGGCTAGGAGTAGGCTACAGCCTAGGGTAAGTTGTAGGGCTGGTGGTCGGTTTCCGTTCCGGACTAGGTTTAGGGTTAGGGAACGGCAAGGCTTAGGGCACAGGTGAGGGTACAGAAACGTGGGAGGGTCAGGCTACGGGCTGACGTACGGGTCAGTGCCAGCATACGGGCCAGGAGTAGGCTACGGCTTGGGGGTAAGGTGTAGGACACGTGGTGGATTTCCGTTCAGGGCTAGGGTTAGGGTTAGGGAACAGCAAGGCTTAGGGCACAGGTGAGGGTACGGAAACGTGGGAGGGTCAGGCTACGTGCTGACGCACGGGTCAGTGCCAGCGTACGGGCCAGGAGTAGGCTACGGCTTGGGGGAAAGTTGTAGGGTTGGTGGTGGGTTTCCGTTCCGGGCTAGGGTTAGGGTTAGGGAATGGCAAGGCTTAGGGCACAGGTGAGGGTACGGAAACGTGGGAGGGTGAGGTTACGTGCTGACGCATGTGTCATTGCCAGCGTACGGGCCAGGAGTAGGCTACAGCTTAGGGTAAGGTTTAGGGCTGGTGGTGGGTTTCCATTCCGGGCTAGGGTTAGGGTTAGGGAACGGCAAGGCTTAGGGCACAGGTGAGGGTAAGGAAACGTGTCAGGCTGAGGCTACGTGCTGACGCACGGGTCAGTGCCAGCATACGGGCCAGGAGTAGGCTACGGCGTAGGGTAAGGTGTAGGGCTGGTGGTGGCTTTCCGTTCCGGGCTAGGGTTAGGGTTAGGGAACGGCAAGGCTTAGGGCACAGGTGAGGGTACGGAAACGTGGGAAGCTCAGGCTACGTGCTGACGCACGGGTCAGTGCCAGCATACGGGCCAGGAGTAGGCTACGGCTTTGGGGTAAGGTGTAGGGCTGGTGGTGGGTTTCTGTGCCGGCCTAGGGTTAGGGTTAGGGAACGGCAAGCCTTACGGCACAGGTGAGGTTACGGAAACGTGGGAGGGACAGGCTACGTGCTGACGCACGGGTCAGTGCCAGCGTACGGGCCAGGAGTAGGCTACAGCTTAGGGTAAGGTGTAGGGCTGGTGGTGGGTTTCCGTTCCGGGCTAGGGTTAGGGTTAGGGAACGGCAAGGCTTAGGGCACAGATGAGGGTACGGAAACGTGGCACGGTCAGGCTATGTGCTGATGCACGGGTCAGTGACAGCATACGGGCCAGGAGTAGGCTACGGCTTGGGGGTAAGGTGTAGGGTACGTGGTGGATTTCCGTTCAGGGTTAGGGTTAGGGTTAGGGAACAGCAAGGCTTAGGGCACAGGTGAGGGTACGGAAACGTGGGAGGGTCAGGCTATGTGCTGACGCACGGGTCAGTGCCAACGTACGGGCCAGGAGTAGGCTACGGCTTGGGGGAAAGTTGTAGGGTTGGTGGTGGGTTTCCGTTCCGGGCTAGGGTTAGGGTTAGGGAACGGCAAGGCTTAGGGCACAGGTGAGGGTACGGAAACATGGGAGGGTGAGGCTACGTGCTGACGCACGGGTCAGTGCTAGCATACGGGCCAGGAGTAGGCTACGGCGTAGGGTAAGGTGTAGGGCTGGTGGTGGGTTTCCGTTCCGGGCTAGGGTTAGGGTTAGGGAACGGCAAGGCTTAGGGCACAGATGAGGGTACGGAAACGTGGCACGGTCAGGCTATGTGCTGATGCACGGGTCAGTGACAGCATACGGGCCAGGAGTAGGCTACGGCGTAGGGTAAGGTGTAGGGCTGGTATTGGGTTTCCATTGTGGGCTAGGGTTAGGGTTAGGGAATGGCAAGGCTTAGGGCACAGGTGAGGGTACGGAAACGTGGGAGGGTCAGGCTACGTGCTGACGCACGGGTCAGTGCCAGCGTACGGGCCAGGATTAGGCTACGGCTTGGGGGAGAGGTGTAGGATTGGTGGTGGGTTTCCGTTCCGGGCTAGGTTTAGGGTTAGGGAACGGCAAGCCTTAGGGCACAGGTGAGGGTACGGAAACGTGTGAGGGTCAGGCTACGTGCTGACGCACGGGTCAGTGCTAGCATACAGGCCAGGAGTAGGCTACGGCGTAGGGTAAGTTGTAGGGCTGGTGGTGGGTTTCCGTTCCGGGCTAGGGTTAGGGTTAGGGAACTGCAAGGCTTAGGGCACAGGTGAGGGTACGGAAACGTGGGAGGGTCAGGCTACGTGCTGACGCATGGGTCAGTGCCAGCGTACGGGCCAGGAGTATGCTACGGCGTAGGGTAAGGTGTAGGGCTGATGGTGGGTTTCCGTTCCGGGCTAGGGTTAGGGTTAGGGAACGGCAAGGCTTAGGGCACAGGTGAGGGTACGGAAACGTGGGAGGGTCAGGCTACGTGCTGACGCACGGGTCAGTGCCAGCGTACGGGCCAGGAGTAGGCTACGGCGTACGGTAAGGTGTAGGGCTGGTGGTGGGTTTTCGTTCCGGGCTAGGGTTAGGGTTAGGGAACGGCAAGGCTTAGGGCACAGGTGAGGGTATAGAAACGTGGGAGGGTCAGTCTACGTGCTGACGCACGGGTCAGTGCCAGCATACGGGCCAGGAGTAGGCTACGGCGCAGGGTAAGGTGTAGGGCTGGTGGTGGTTTTCCGTTCCGGGCTAGGGTTAGGGTTAGGGAACGGCAAGGCTTAGGGCACAAGTGAGGGTACGGAAACGTGGGAGGGTCAGGCTACGGGCTGACGCACGGGTCAGTGCCAGCATACGGGCCAGGAGTAGGCTACGGCTTGGGGGTAAGGTGTAGGGCACGTGGTGGATTTCCTTTCAGGGCTAGGGTTAGGGTTAGGGAACAGGAAGGCTTAGGGCACAGGTGAGGGTACGGAAACGTGGGAGGGTCAGGCTACGTGCTGAAGCACGGGTCAGTGCCAGCCTACGGGCCAGGAGTAGGCTACGGCTTGGGGGAAAGTTGTAGGGTTGGTGGCGGGTTTCCGTTCCGGGCTAGGGTTAGGGTTAGGGAACGGCAAGGCTTAGGGCACAGGTGAGGGTACGGAAACGTGGGAGGGTCACGCTACGTGCTGATGCACGGGTCAGTGCCAGCGTACGGGCCAGGAGTAGGCTACGGCTTGGGGGTAAGTTGTAGGGCTGGTGGTGGGTTTCTGTGTTGGCCTAGGGTTAGGGTTAGGGAACGGCAAGGCTTAGGGCACAGGTGAGGGTACGGAAACGTTGGAGGGTCAGGCTACGTGCTGACGCATGGGTCATTGCCAGCGTACGGGCCAGGAGTAGGCTACAGTTTAGGGTAAGGTGTAGGGCTGGTGGTGGGTTTCCATTCTGGGCTAGGGTTACGGTTAGGGAACGGCAAGGCTTAGGGCACAGGTGAGGGTACGTAAACGTGGGAGGGTCAGGCTACGTTCTGACACACGGGTCAGTGCCAGCATACGAGCCAGTAGTAGGCTACGGCGTAGGGTAAGGTGTAGGGCTGGTGGTTGGTTTCCATTCCGGGCTAGGGTTAGGGTTAGGGAACGGCAAGGCTTAGGGCACAGGTGAGGTTACGGAAACGTGGGAGGGTCAGGCTACGTGCTGACGCACGGGTCAGTGCCAGCGTACGGGCCAGGAGTAGGCTACAGCTTAGGGTAAGGTGTAGGGCTGGTGGTGGGTTTCCGTTTTGGGCTAGGGTTAGGGTTAGGGAACGGCATGGCTTAGGGCACAGGTGAGGGTACGGAAACGTGTGAGCTTCAGTCTACGTGCTGACGCACGGGTCAGTGCCAGCATACGGGCCAGGAGTAGGCTACAGCGTAGCGTAAGGTGTAGGGCTGGTGGTGGGTTTCCGTTCCGGGCTAGGGTTAGGGTTAGGGAACGGCAAGGCTTAGGGCACAGGTGAGGGTACGGAAACGTGGGAGGGTCAGGCTACGTGCTGACGCACGGGTCAGTGCCAGCGTATGGGCCAGGAGTAGGCTACGGCTTGGGGGTAAGTTGTAGGGCTGGTGGTCGGTTTCCGTTCCGGGCTAGGGTTAGGGTTAGGGAACGGCAAGGCTTAGGGCACAGGTGAGGGTACGGAAACGTGGGAGGGTCAGGCTACGGGCTGACGCACGGGTCAGTGCCAGCGTACGGGCCAGGAGTAGGCTACGGTTTGGCGTTAAGGTGTAGGGCAGGTGGTGGATTTCCGTTCAGGGCTAGGGTTAGGGTTAGGGAACAGCAAGGCTTAGGGCACAGGTGAGGGTACGGAAACGTGGGAGGGTCAGGTTACGTGCTGATGCACGGGTCAGTGCCAGCGTTCGGGCCAGGAATAGGCTACGGGTTGGGGGAAAGGTGTAGGGCTGGTGGTGGGTTTCCGTGCTGGCCTAGGGTTAGGGTTAGGGAACGGCAAGGCTTAGGGCACAGGTGAGGGTATGGAAACGTGGGAGGGTCAGGCTACGTGCTGACGCATGGGTCATTACCAGCGTACGGGCCAGGTGTAGGCTACGGCGTAGGGTAAGGTGTAGGGCTGGTGGTGGGTTTCCGTTCAGGGCTAGGGTTAGGGTTAGGTAACGGCAAGGCTTAGGGCACAGGTGAGGGTACGGAAACGTGGGAGGTCAGGCTACGGGCTGACGCACCGGTCAGTGCCAGCGTACGGGCCAGGAGTAGGCTACGGCTCGGGGGTAAGGTGTAGGGCAGGTGGTGGGTTTCCGTTCAGGGCTAGGGTAGGGTTAGGGAACAGCAAGGCTTAGGGCACAGGTGAGGGTACGGAAACGTGCGAGGGTCAGCTTACGTGCTGACGCACGGGTCAGTGCCAGCGTACGGGCCAGGAATAGGCTACGGCTTGGGGAAAGGTGTAGGGTTGGTGGAGGGTTTCCGTTCCGGGCTAGGGTTAGGGTTAGGGAACGGCAAGGCTTAGGGCACAGGTGAGGGTACGGAAACTTGGGAGCGTCAGGCTATGTGCTGACGCACGGGTCAGTGCCAGTGTACGGGCCAGGAATAGGCTACGGCTTGGGGGTAACGTGTAGGGCTGGTGGTGGGTTTCCGTGCTGGCCTAGAGTTAGGGTTAGGGAAAGACGGCAAGGCTTAGGGCACAGGTGAGGGTATGGAAACGTGGGAGTGTTAGGCTACGTGGTGACGCACGGGTCAGTGCCAGCTTACGGGCCAGGAGTAAACTATGGCTTGGGGGTAAGGTGTAAGTCTGGTGGTGGCTTTCCGTTCGGGGCTAGGGATAGCGTTAGGGAACGGCAAGGCTTAGGGCACAGGTGAGGGTACGTAAACGTGGGAGGGTGAGGCTACGTGCTGATGCACGGGTCAGTGCCAGCGTACGGGCCAGGAGTAGGCTACAGCTTGGGGGTAAGGTGTAGGGCTGGTGGTTGGTTTCTGTGTCGGCCTAGGGTTAGGGTTAGGGAACGGCAAGGCTTAGGGCACAGGTGAGGGTACGGAAACGTTGGAGGATCAGGCTACGTGCTGACGCATGGGTCATTGCCAGCATACGGGCCAGGAGTAGGGTACAGTTTAGGGTAAGGTGTAGGGCTGGTGGTGGGTTTCCGTTCCGGGCTAGGGTTAGGGTTAGGGAACGTCAAGTCTTAGGGCACAGGTGAGGGTACGTAAACGTGGGAGGGTCAGGCTACGTTCTGACGCATGGGTCAGTGCCAGCATACGGGCCAGTAGTAGGCTACGGCGTAGGGTAAGGTGTAGGGCTGGTGGTTGGTTTTTCATTCCGGGCTAGGGTTAGGGTTAGGGAACGGCAAGGCTTAGGGCACAGGTGAGGGTACGGAAACGTGGGAGGGTCAGGCTACGTGCTGACGCACGGGTCAGTGCCAGCGTACGGGCCAGGAGTAGGCTACGGCTTGGGGGAAAGGTGTATGGTTTGTGTTGGGTTTCCGTTCCGTGCTAGGGTTAGGGTTAGGGAACGGCAAGGCTTAGGGCACACGTGAGGGTACGGAAACGTGGGAGGGCCAGGCTACGTGCTGACGCACGGGTCAGTGCCAGCGTACGGGCCAGGAGTAGGCTACGGCTTGGGGGAAAGGTGTATGGTTGGTGGTCGGTTTCCTTTCCGGGCTAGGGTTAGGGTTAGGGAACGGCAAGGCTTAGGGCACAGGTGAGGGTACGGAAACGTGGGAGGGTCAGGCTACGGGCTGACGCACGGGTCAGTGCTAGCATACGGGCCAGGAGTAGGCTACGGCTTGGGGGTAAGGTGTAGGGTACGTGGTGGATTTCCGTTCAGGGTTAGGGTTAGGGTTAGGGAACAGCAAGGCTTAGGGCACAGGTGAGGGTACGGAAACGTGGGAGGGTCAGGCTATGTGCTGACGCACGGGTCAGTGCCAACGTACGGGCCAGGAGTAGGCTACGGCTTGGGGGAAAGTTGTAGGGTTGGTGGTGGGTTTCCGTTCCGGGCTAGGGTTAGGGTTAGGGAACGGCAAGGCTTAGGGCACAGGTGAGGGTACGGAAACATGGGAGGGTGAGGCTACGTGCTGACGCACGGGTCAGTGCTAGCATACGGGCCAGGAGTAGGCTACGGCGTAGGGTAAGGTGTAGGGCTGGTGGTGGGTTTCCGTTCCGGGCTAGGGTTAGGGTTAGGGAAAGGCAAGGCTTAGGGCACAGATGAGGGTACGGAAACGTGGCACGGTCAGGCTATGTGCTGATGCACGGGTCAGTGACAGCATACGGGCCAGGATTAGGCTACGGCGTAGGGTAAGGTGTAGGGCTGGTATTGGGTTTCCATTGTGGGCTAGGGTTAGGGTTAGGGAACGGCAAGGCTTAGGGCACAGGTGAGTGTACGGAAACGTGGGAGGGTCAGGCTACGTGCTGACGCACGGGTCAGTGCCAGCGTACGGGCCAGGATTAGGCTACGGCTTGGGGGAGAGGTGTAGGATTGGTGGTGGGTTTCCGTTCCGGGCTAGGTTTAGGGTTAGGGAACGGCAAGCCTTAGGGCACAGGTGAGGGTACGGAAACGTGTGAGGGTCAGGCTACGTGCTGACGCACGGGTCAGTGCTAGCATACAGGCCAGGAGTAGGCTACGGCGTAGGGTAAGTTGTAGGGCTGGTGGTGGGTTTCCGTTCCGGGCTAGGGTTAGGGTTAGGGAACTGCAAGGCTTAGGGCACAGGTGAGGGTACGGAAACGTGGGAGGGTCAGGCTACGTGCTGACGCACGGGTCAGTGCCAGCGTACGGGCCAGGAGTAGGCTACGGCTTGGGGGTAAGGTGTAGGGCTGGTGGTGGGTTTCTGTGTCGGCCTAGGGTTAGGGTTAGGGAACGGCAAGGCTTAGGGCACAGGTGAGGGTACGGAAACGTGGGAGGGTCAGGCTACGGGCTGACGCACGGGTCAGTGCCAGCATACGGGCCAGGAGTAGGCTACGGCTTGGGGGAAAGGTGTATGGTTGGTGTTGGGTTTCCATTCCGGGCTAGGGTTAGGGTTAGGGAACGGCAAGGGTTAGGGCACAGGTGAGGGTACGGAAACGTGGGAGGGTCAGGCTACGTGCTTATGCACGGGTCAGTGCCAGCGTACGGGCCCGGAGTAGGCTACGGCGTAGGGTAAGGTGTAGGGCTGGTGGTGGGTTTTCGTTCCGGGCTAGGGTTAGGGTTAGGGAACGGCAAGGCTTAGGGCACAGGTGAGGGTACGGAAACGTGGGAGGGTCAGGCTACGTGCTGACGCATGGGTCAGTGCCAGCGTACGGGCCAGGAGTATGCTACGGCGTAGGGTAAGGTGTAGGGCTGATGGTGGGTTTCCGTTCTGGGCTAGGGTTAGGGTTAGGGAACGGCAAGGCTTAGGGCACAGGTGAGGGTACGGAAACGTGGGAGGGTCAGGCTACGTGCTGACGCACGGGTCAGTGCCAGCGTACGGGCCAGGAGTAGGCTACGGCGTACGGTAAGGTGTAGGGCTGGTGGTGGGTTTTCGTTCCGGGCTAGGGTTAGGGTTAGGGAACGGCAAGGCTTAGGGCACAGGTGAGGGTATAGAAACGTGGGAGGGTCAGTCTACGTGCTGACGCACGGGTCAGTGCCAGCATACGGGCCAGGAGTAGGCTACGGCGCAGGGTAAGGTGTAGGGCTGGTGGTGGTTTTCCGTTCCGGGCTAGGGTTAGGGTTAGGGAACGGCAAGGCTTAGGGCACAGGTGAGGGTACGGAAACGTGGGAGGGTCAGGCTACGGGCTGACGCACGGGTCAGTGCCAGCATACGGGCCAGGAGTAGGCTACGGCTTGGGGGTAAGGTGTAGGGCACGTGGTGGATTTCCTTTCAGGGCTAGGGTTAGGGTTAGGGAACAGGAAGGCTTAGGGCACAGGTGAGGGTACGGAAACGTGGGAGGGTCAGGCTACGTGCTGAAGCACGGGTCAGTGCCAGCCTACGGGCCAGGAGTAGGCTACGGCTTGGGGGAAAGTTGTAGGGTTGGTGGCGGGTTTCCGTTCCGGGCTAGGGTTAGGGTTAGGGAACGGCAAGGCTTAGGGCACAGGTGAGGGTACGTAAACGTGGGAGGGTCACGCTACGTGCTGATGCACGGGTCAGTGCCAGCGTACGGGCCAGGAGTAGGCTACGGCTTGGGGGTAAGTTGTAGGGCTGGTGGTGGGTTTCTGTGTTGGCCTAGGGTTAGGGTTAGGGAACGGCAAGGCTTAGGGCACAGGTGAGGGTACGGAAACGTTGGAGGGTCAGGCTACGTGCTGACGCATGGGTCATTGCCAGCGTACGGGCCAGGAGTAGGCTACAGTTTAGGGTAAGGTGTAGGGCTGGTGGTGGGTTTCCATTCTGGGCTAGGGTTACGGTTAGGGAACGGCAAGGCTTAGGGCACAGGTGAGGGTACGTAAACGTGGGAGGGTCAGGCTACGTTCTGACACACGGGTCAGTGCCAGCATACGAGCCAGTAGTAGGCTACGGCGTAGGGTAAGGTGTAGGGCTGGTGGTTGGTTTCCATTCCGGGCTAGGGTTAGGGTTAGGGAACGGCAAGGCTTAGGGCACAGGTGAGGGTACGGAAACGTGGGAGGGTCAGGCTACGTGCTGACGCACGGGTCAGTGCCAGCGTACGGGCCAGGAGTAGGCTACGGCTTGGGGGAAAGGTGTATGGTTGGTGTTGGGTTTCCGTTCCGGGCTAGGGTTAGGGTTAGGGAACGGCAAGGCTTAGGGCACAGGTGAGGGTACGGAAACGTGGGAGGGCCAGGCTACGTGCTGACACACGGGTCAGTGCCAGCGTACGGGCCAGGAGTAAGCTACGGCGTAGGGTAAGGTGTAGGGCTGGTGGTGGGTTTCTGTTCCGGGCTAGGGTTAGGGTTAGGGAACGGCAAGGCTTAGGGCACAGGTGAGTGTACGGAAACGTGGGAGGGTCAGGCTACGTGCTGACGCACGGGTCAGTGCCAGCGTACGGGCCAGGAGTACTCTACGGCTTGGGGGTAAGTTGTAGGGCTGGTGGTCGGTTTCCGTTCCGGACTAGGGTTAGGTTTAGGGAACGGCAAGGCTTAGGGCACAGGTGAGGGTACGGAAACGTGGGAGGGTCAGGCTACGGGCTGACGCACGGGTCAGTGCCAGCATACGGGCCAGGAGTAGGCTACGGCTTGGGGGTAACGTGTAGGGCACGTGGTGGATTTCCGTTCAGGGCTAGGGTTAGGGATAGGGAACAGCAAGGCTTAGGGCACAGGTGTGGGTACGGAAACGTGGGCGGGTCAGGCTACGTGCTGACGCACGGGTCAGTGCCAGCGTACGGGCCAGGAGTAGGCTACGGCTTGGGGGAAAGTTGTAGGGTTGGTGGTGGGTTTCCGTTCCGGGCTAGGGTTAGGGTTAGGGAACGGCAAGGCTTAGGGCACAGGTGAGGGTACGGAAACGTGGGAGGGTGAGGCTACGTGCTGACGCACGGGTCAGTGCTAGCATACGGGCCAGGAGTAGGCTACGGCGTAGGGTAAGGTGTAGGGCTGGTGGTGGGTTTCCGTTCCGGGCTAGGGTTAGGGTTAGGGAACGGCAAGGCTTAGGGCACAGATGAGGGTACGGAAACGTGGCACGTTCAGGCTATGTGCTGATGCACGGGTCAGTGACAGCATACGGGCCAGGAGTAGGCTACCTCACAGGGTAAGGTGTAGGGCTGGTGGTGGGTTTTCGTTCCGGGCTAGGGTTAGGGTTAGGGAACGGCAAGGCTTAGGGCACACGTGAGGGTACGGAAACGTGGGAGGGTTAGGCTACGTGCTGACGCACGGGTCAGTGCCAGTGTACGGGCCAGGATTAGGCTACGGCTTGGGGGAGAGGTGTAGGGTTGGTGGTGGGTTTCCGTTCCAGGCTAGGGTTAGGGTTAGGGAACGGCAAGGCTTAGGGCACAGGTGAGGGTACGGAAACGTGGGAGGGTGAGGCTACGTGCTGACGCACGGGTCAGTGCTAGCATACGGGCCAGGAGTAGGCTACGGCCTAGGGTAAGGTGTAGGGCTGGTGGTGGGTTTCCGTTCCGGGCTAGGGTTAGGGTTAGGGAACGGCAAGGCTTAGGGCACAGATGAGGGTACGGAAACGTGGCACGGTCAGGCTATGTGCTGATGCACGGGTCAGTGACAGCATACGGGCCAGGTGTAGGCTACTGCACAGTGTAAGGTGTAGGGCTGGTGGTGGGTTTCCATTGTGGGCTAGGGTTAGGGTTAGGGAACGACAAGGCTTAGGGCACAGGTGAGGGTACGGAAACGTGGGAGGGTCAGGCTACGTGCTGACGCACGGGTCAGTGCCAGCGTACGGGCCAGGAGTAGGCTACGGCTTGGGGGTAAGGTGCAGGGCTGGTGGTGGGTTTCCGTGCTGGCTTAGGGTTAGGGTTAGGGAACTGCAAGGCTTAGGGCACAGGTGAGGGTACAGAAACACGGGAGGGTCAGGCTACGTGCTGACGCACGGGTCAGTGCCAGCGTACGGGCCAGGAGTAGGCTACGGTTTGGGGGTAAGGTGTAGGGCTGGTGGTGGGTTTCTGTGTCGGCCTAGGGTTAGGGTTAGGGAACGGCAAGGCTTAGGGCGCAGGTGAGGGTACGGAAACGTTGGAGGGTTAGGCTACGTGCTGACGCATGTGTCATTGCCAGCGTACGGGCCAGGAGTAGACTACAGCTTAGGGTAAGGTGTAGGGCTGGTGGTGGGTTTCCGTTCTGGGCTAGGGTTAGGGTTAGGGAACGGCAAGGCTTAGGGCACAGGTGAGGGTACGTAAACGTGGGAGGGTCAGGCTATGTTCTGACGCACGGGTCAGTGCCAGCATACGGGCCAGTAGTAGGCTACGGCGTAGGGTAAGGTGTAGGGCTGGTGGTGGGTTTCCTTTCAGGGCTAGGGTTAGGGTTAGGGAACGGCAAGGCTTAGGGCACAGGTGAGGGTACGGAAACGTGGGAGGGTCAGGCTACGTGCTGTCGCACGGGTCAGTGCCAGCGTACGGGCCAGGAGTAGGCTACGGCTTGGGGGAAAGGTGTATGGTTGGTGTTGGGTTTCCGTTCCGGGCTAGGGTTAGGGTTAGGGAACGGCAAGGCTTATGGCACAGGTGAGGGTACGGAAACGTGGGAGGGTCAGGCTACGTGCTGACGCACGGGTCAGGGCCAGCGTACGGGCCAGGAGTAGGCTACGGCGTACGGTAAGGTGTAGGGCTGGTGGTGGGTTTTCGTTCCGGGCTAGGGTTAGGGTTAGGGAACGGCAAGGCTTAGGGCACAGGTGAGGGTACAGAAACGTGGGAGGGTCAGTCTACGTGCTGACGCACGGGTCAGTGCCAGCATACGGGCCAGGAGTAGGCTACGGCGCAGGGTAAGGTGTAGGGCTGGTGGTGATTTTCCGTTCCGGGCTAGGGTTAGGGTTAGGGAACGGCAAGGCTTAGGGCACAGGTGAGGGTACGGAAACGTGGGAGAGTCAGGCTACGGGCTGACGCACGGGTCAGTGCCAGCATACGGGCCAGGAGTAGGCTACGGCTTCGGGGTAAGGTGTAGGGCACGTGGTGGATTTCCTTTCAGGGCTAGGGTTAGGGTAAGGGAACAGCAAGGCTTAGGGCACAGGTGAGGGTACGGAAACGTGGGAGGGTCAGGCTACGTGCTGAAGCACGGGTCAGTGCCAGCCTACGGGCCAGGAGTAGGCTACGGCTTGGGGGAAAGTTGTAGGGTTGGTGGTGGGTTTCCGTTCCTGGCTAGGGTTAGGGTTAGGGAACGGCAAGGCTTAGGGCACAGGTGAGGGTACGGAAACGTGGGAGGGTCACGCTACGTGCTGACGCACGGGTCAGTGCCAGCGTACGGGCCAGGAGTAGGCTACGGCTTGTTGGTAAGGTGTAGGGCTGGTGGTTGGTTTCTGTGTCGGCCTAGGGTTAGGGTTAGGGAACGGCAAGGCTTAGGGCACAGGTGAGGGTACGGAAACGTTGGAGGGTCAGGCTACGTGCTGACGCATGGGTCATTGCCAGCGTACGGGCCAGGAGTAGGCTACAGTTTAGGGTAAGGTATAGGGCTGCTGGTGGGTTTCCGTTCTGAGCTAGGGTTAGGGTTAGGGAACGGCAAGGCTTAGGGCACAGGTGAGGGTACGTAAACGTGGGAGGGTCAGGCTACGTTCTGACGCACGGGTCAGTGCCAGCATACGAGCCAGTAGTAGGCTACGGCGTAGGGTAAGGTGTAGGGCTGGTGGTTGGTTTCCATTCCGGGCTAGGGTTAGGGTTAGGGAACGGCAAGGCTTAGGGCACAGGTGAGGGTACGGAAACGTGGGAAGGTCAGGCTACGTGCTGACGCACGGGTCAGTGCCAGCGTACGGGCCAGGAGTAGGCTACGGCTTGGGGGAAAGGTGTATGGTTGGTGTTGGGTTTCCGTTCCGGGCTAGGGTTAGGGTTAGGGAACGGCAAGGCTTAGGGCACAGGTGAGGGTACGGAAACGTGGTAGGGCCAGGCTACGTGCTGACACAAGGGTCAGTGCCAGCGTACGGGCCAGGAGTAAGCTACGGCGTAGGGTAATGTGTAGGGCTGGTGGTGGGTTTTCGTTCCGGGCTAGGGTTAGGGTTAGGGAACCGCAAGGCTTAGGGCACAGGTGAGGGTACAGAAACGTGGGAGGGTCAGTCTACGTGCTGACGCACGGGTCAGTGCCAGCATATGGGCCAGGAGTAGGCTACAGCGTAGGGTAAGGTGTAGGGCTGCTGGTGGGTTTCCGTTCCGGGCTAGGGTTAGGGTTAGGGAACGGCAAGGCTTAGGGCACAGGTGAGGGTACGGAAACGTGGGAGGGTCAGGCTACGTGCTGACGCACGGGTCAGTGCCAGCGTACGGGCCAGGAGTAGTCTATGGGTTCGGGTAAGTTGTAGGGCTGGTGGTGGGTTTCCGTTCCGGGCTAGGGTTAGGGTTAGGGAACGGCAAGGCTTAGAGCACAGGTGAGGGTACGGAAACGTGGGAGGGTCAGGCTACGGGCTGATGCACGGGTCAGTGCCAGCATACGGGCCAGGAGTAGGCTATGGCTTGGGGGTAAGGTGTAGGGCACGTGGTGGATTTCCGTTCAGGGCTAGGGTTAGTGTTAGGGAAGAACAAGGCTTAGCACACAGGTGAGGGTACGGAAACTTGGGAGGGTCAGGCTACGTGCTGACGCACGGGTCAGTGCCAGCGTACGGGCCAGGAGTAGGCTACGGCTTGGGGTAAAGTTGTAGGGTTGGTGGTGGGTTTCCGTTCCGGGCTAGGGTTAGGGTTAGGGAACGGCAAGGCTTAGGGCACAGGTGAGGGTACGGAAACGTGGGAGGGTGAGGCTACGTGCTGACGCACGGGTCAGTGCTAGCATACGGGCCAGGAGTAGGCTATGGCGTAGGGTAAGGTGTAGGGCTGGTGGTGGGTTTCCATTGTGGGCTAGGGTTAGGGTTAGGGAACGGCAAGGCTTAGGGCACAGGTGAGGGTACGGAAACGTTGGAGGGTCAGGCTACGTGCTGACGCATGGGTCATTGCCAGCGTACGGGCCAGGAGTAGGCTACAGTTTAGGGTAAGGTATAGGGCTGCTGGTGGGTTTCCGTTCTGAGCTAGGGTTAGGGTTAGGGAACGGCAAGGCTTAGGGCACAGGTGAGGGTACGTAAACGTGGGAGGGTCAGGCTACGTTCTGACGCACGGGTCAGTGCCAGCATACGAGCCAGTAGTAGGCTACGGCGTAGGGTAAGGTGTAGGGCTGGTGGTTGGTTTCCATTCCGGGCTAGGGTTAGGGTTAGGGAACGGCAAGGCTTAGGGCACAGGTGAGGGTACGGAAACGTGGGAAGGTCAGGCTACGTGCTGACGCACGGGTCAGTGCCAGCGTACGGGCCAGGAGTAGGCTACGGCTTGGGGGAAAGGTGTATGGTTGGTGTTGGGTTTCCGTTCCGGGCTAGGGTTAGGGTTAGGGAACGGCAAGGCTTAGGGCACAGGTGAGGGTACGGAAACGTGGTAGGGCCAGGCTACGTGCTGACACACGGGTCAGTGCCAGCGTACGGGCCAGGAGTAAGCTACGGCGTAGGGTAATGTGTAGGGCTGGTGGTGGGTTTTCGTTCCGGGCTAGGGTTAGGGTTAGGGAACCGCAAGGCTTAGGGCACAGGTGAGGGTACAGAAACGTGGGAGGGTCAGTCTACGTGCTGACGCACGGGTCAGTGCCAGCATATGGGCCAGGAGTAGGCTACAGCGTAGGGTAAGGTGTAGGGCTGCTGGTGGGTTTCCGTTCCGGGCTAGGGTTAGGGTTAGGGAACGGCAAGGCTTAGGGCACAGGTGAGGGTACGGAAACGTGGGAGGGTCAGGCTACGTGCTGACGCACGGGTCAGTGCCAGCGTACGGGCCAGGAGTAGTCTATGGGTTGGGGGTAAGTTGTAGGGCTGGTGGTGGGTTTCCGTTCCGGGCTAGGGTTAGGGTTAGGGAACGGCAAGGCTTAGGGCACAGGTGAGGGTACGGAAACGTGGGAGGGTCAGGCTACGGGCTGATGCACGGGTCAGTGCCAGCATACGGGCCAGGAGTAGGCTATGGCTTGGGGGTAAGGTGTAGGGCACGTGGTGGATTTCCGTTCAGGGCTAGGGTTAGTGTTAGGGAAGAACAAGGCTTAGCACACAGGTGAGGGTACGGAAACGTGGGAGGGTCAGGCTACGTGCTGACGCACGGGTCAGTGCCAGCGTACGGGCCAGGAGTACTCTACGGCTTGGGGGTAAGTTGTAGGGCTGGTGGTCGGTTTCCGTTCCGGACTAGGGTTAGGTTTAGGGAACGGCAAGGCTTAGGGCACAGGTGAGGGTACGGAAACGTGGGAGGGTCAGGCTACGGGCTGACGCACGGGTCAGTGCCAGCATACGGGCCAGGAGTAGGCTACGGCTTGGGGGTAACGTGTAGGGCACGTGGTGGATTTCCGTTCAGGGCTAGGGTTAGGGATAGGGAACAGCAAGGCTTAGGGCACAGGTGTGGGTACGGAAACGTGGGCGGGTCAGGCTACGTGCTGACGCACGGGTCAGTGCCAGCGTACGGGCCAGGAGTAGGCTACGGCTTGGGGGAAAGTTGTAGGGTTGGTGGTGGGTTTCCGTTCCGGGCTAGGGTTAGGGTTAGGGAACGGCAAGGCTTAGGGCACAGGTGAGGGTACGGAAACGTGGGAGGGTGAGGCTACGTGCTGACGCACGGGTCAGTGCTAGCATACGGGCCAGGAGTAGGCTACGGCGTAGGGTAAGGTGTAGGGCTGGTGGTGGGTTTCCGTTCCGGGCTAGGGTTAGGGTTAGGGAACGGCAAGGCTTAGGGCACAGATGAGGGTACGGAAACGTGGCACGTTCAGGCTATGTGCTGATGCACGGGTCAGTGACAGCATACGGGCCAGGAGTAGGCTACCTCACAGGGTAAGGTGTAGGGCTGGTGGTGGGTTTTCGTTCCGGGCTAGGGTTAGGGTTAGGGAACGGCAAGGCTTAGGGCACACGTGAGGGTACGGAAACGTGGGAGGGTTAGGCTACGTGCTGACGCACGGGTCAGTGCCAGTGTACGGGCCAGGATTAGGCTACGGCTTGGGGGAGAGGTGTAGGGTTGGTGGTGGGTTTCCGTTCCAGGCTAGGGTTAGGGTTAGGGAACGGCAAGGCTTAGGGCACAGGTGAGGGTACGGAAACGTGGGAGGGTGAGGCTACGTGCTGACGCACGGGTCAGTGCTAGCATACGGGCCAGGAGTAGGCTACGGCCTAGGGTAAGGTGTAGGGCTGGTGGTGGGTTTCCGTTCCGGGCTAGGGTTAGGGTTAGGGAACGGCAAGGCTTAGGGCACAGATGAGGGTACGGAAACGTGGCACGGTCAGGCTATGTGCTGATGCACGGGTCAGTGACAGCATACGGGCCAGGTGTAGGCTACTGCACAGTGTAAGGTGTAGGGCTGGTGGTGGGTTTCCATTGTGGGCTAGGGTTAGGGTTAGGGAACGACAAGGCTTAGGGCACAGGTGAGGGTACGGAAACGTGGGAGGGTCAGGCTACGTGCTGACGCACGGGTCAGTGCCAGCGTACGGGCCAGGAGTAGGCTACGGCTTGGGGGTAAGGTGCAGGGCTGGTGGTGGGTTTCCGTGCTGGCTTAGGGTTAGGGTTAGGGAACTGCAAGGCTTAGGGCACAGGTGAGGGTACAGAAACACGGGAGGGTCAGGCTACGTGCTGACGCACGGGTCAGTGCCAGCGTACGGGCCAGGAGTAGGCTACGGTTTGGGGGTAAGGTGTAGGGCTGGTGGTGGGTTTCTGTGTCGGCCTAGGGTTAGGGTTAGGGAACGGCAAGGCTTAGGGCGCAGGTGAGGGTACGGAAACGTTGGAGGGTTAGGCTACGTGCTGACGCATGTGTCATTGCCAGCGTACGGGCCAGGAGTAGACTACAGCTTAGGGTAAGGTGTAGGGCTGGTGGTGGGTTTCCGTTCTGGGCTAGGGTTAGGGTTAGGGAACGGCAAGGCTTAGGGCACAGGTGAGGGTACGTAAACGTGGGAGGGTCAGGCTATGTTCTGACGCACGGGTCAGTGCCAGCATACGGGCCAGTAGTAGGCTACGGCGTAGGGTAAGGTGTAGGGCTGGTGGTGGGTTTCCTTTCAGGGCTAGGGTTAGGGTTAGGGAACGGCAAGGCTTAGGGCACAGGTGAGGGTACGGAAACGTGGGAGGGTCAGGCTACGTGCTGTCGCACGGGTCAGTGCCAGCGTACGGGCCAGGAGTAGGCTACGGCTTGGGGGAAAGGTGTATGGTTGGTGTTGGGTTTCCGTTCCGGGCTAGGGTTAGGGTTAGGGAACGGCAAGGCTTATGGCACAGGTGAGGGTACGGAAACGTGGGAGGGTCAGGCTACGTGCTGACGCACGGGTCAGGGCCAGCGTACGGGCCAGGAGTAGGCTACGGCGTACGGTAAGGTGTAGGGCTGGTGGTGGGTTTTCGTTCCGGGCTAGGGTTAGGGTTAGGGAACGGCAAGGCTTAGGGCACAGGTGAGGGTACAGAAACGTGGGAGGGTCAGTCTACGTGCTGACGCACGGGTCAGTGCCAGCATACGGGCCAGGAGTAGGCTACGGCGCAGGGTAAGGTGTAGGGCTGGTGGTGATTTTCCGTTCCGGGCTAGGGTTAGGGTTAGGGAACGGCAAGGCTTAGGGCACAGGTGAGGGTACGGAAACGTGGGAGAGTCAGGCTACGGGCTGACGCACGGGTCAGTGCCAGCATACGGGCCAGGAGTAGGCTACGGCTTCGGGGTAAGGTGTAGGGCACGTGGTGGATTTCCTTTCAGGGCTAGGGTTAGGGTAAGGGAACAGCAAGGCTTAGGGCACAGGTGAGGGTACGGAAACGTGGGAGGGTCAGGCTACGTGCTGAAGCACGGGTCAGTGCCAGCCTACGGGCCAGGAGTAGGCTACGGCTTGGGGGAAAGTTGTAGGGTTGGTGGTGGGTTTCCGTTCCTGGCTAGGGTTAGGGTTAGGGAACGGCAAGGCTTAGGGCACAGGTGAGGGTACGGAAACGTGGGAGGGTCACGCTACGTGCTGACGCACGGGTCAGTGCCAGCGTACGGGCCAGGAGTAGGCTACGGCTTGTTGGTAAGGTGTAGGGCTGGTGGTTGGTTTCTGTGTCGGCCTAGGGTTAGGGTTAGGGAACGGCAAGGCTTAGGGCACAGGTGAGGGTACGGAAACGTTGGAGGGTCAGGCTACGTGCTGACGCATGGGTCATTGCCAGCGTACGGGCCAGGAGTAGGCTACAGTTTAGGGTAAGGTATAGGGCTGCTGGTGGGTTTCCGTTCTGAGCTAGGGTTAGGGTTAGGGAACGGCAAGGCTTAGGGCACAGGTGAGGGTACGTAAACGTGGGAGGGTCAGGCTACGTTCTGACGCACGGGTCAGTGCCAGCATACGAGCCAGTAGTAGGCTACGGCGTAGGGTAAGGTGTAGGGCTGGTGGTTGGTTTCCATTCCGGGCTAGGGTTAGGGTTAGGGAACGGCAAGGCTTAGGGCACAGGTGAGGGTACGGAAACGTGGGAAGGTCAGGCTACGTGCTGACGCACGGGTCAGTGCCAGCGTACGGGCCAGGAGTAGGCTACGGCTTGGGGGAAAGGTGTATGGTTGGTGTTGGGTTTCCGTTCCGGGCTAGGGTTAGGGTTAGGGAACGGCAAGGCTTAGGGCACAGGTGAGGGTACGGAAACGTGGTAGGGCCAGGCTACGTGCTGACACAAGGGTCAGTGCCAGCGTACGGGCCAGGAGTAAGCTACGGCGTAGGGTAATGTGTAGGGCTGGTGGTGGGTTTTCGTTCCGGGCTAGGGTTAGGGTTAGGGAACCGCAAGGCTTAGGGCACAGGTGAGGGTACAGAAACGTGGGAGGGTCAGTCTACGTGCTGACGCACGGGTCAGTGCCAGCATATGGGCCAGGAGTAGGCTACAGCGTAGGGTAAGGTGTAGGGCTGCTGGTGGGTTTCCGTTCCGGGCTAGGGTTAGGGTTAGGGAACGGCAAGGCTTAGGGCACAGGTGAGGGTACGGAAACGTGGGAGGGTCAGGCTACGTGCTGACGCACGGGTCAGTGCCAGCGTACGGGCCAGGAGTAGTCTATGGGTTCGGGTAAGTTGTAGGGCTGGTGGTGGGTTTCCGTTCCGGGCTAGGGTTAGGGTTAGGGAACGGCAAGGCTTAGAGCACAGGTGAGGGTACGGAAACGTGGGAGGGTCAGGCTACGGGCTGATGCACGGGTCAGTGCCAGCATACGGGCCAGGAGTAGGCTATGGCTTGGGGGTAAGGTGTAGGGCACGTGGTGGATTTCCGTTCAGGGCTAGGGTTAGTGTTAGGGAAGAACAAGGCTTAGCACACAGGTGAGGGTACGGAAACTTGGGAGGGTCAGGCTACGTGCTGACGCACGGGTCAGTGCCAGCGTACGGGCCAGGAGTAGGCTACGGCTTGGGGTAAAGTTGTAGGGTTGGTGGTGGGTTTCCGTTCCGGGCTAGGGTTAGGGTTAGGGAACGGCAAGGCTTAGGGCACAGGTGAGGGTACGGAAACGTGGGAGGGTGAGGCTACGTGCTGACGCACGGGTCAGTGCTAGCATACGGGCCAGGAGTAGGCTATGGCGTAGGGTAAGGTGTAGGGCTGGTGGTGGGTTTCCATTGTGGGCTAGGGTTAGGGTTAGGGAACGGCAAGGCTTAGGGCACAGGTGAGGGTACGGAAACGTTGGAGGGTCAGGCTACGTGCTGACGCATGGGTCATTGCCAGCGTACGGGCCAGGAGTAGGCTACAGTTTAGGGTAAGGTATAGGGCTGCTGGTGGGTTTCCGTTCTGAGCTAGGGTTAGGGTTAGGGAACGGCAAGGCTTAGGGCACAGGTGAGGGTACGTAAACGTGGGAGGGTCAGGCTACGTTCTGACGCACGGGTCAGTGCCAGCATACGAGCCAGTAGTAGGCTACGGCGTAGGGTAAGGTGTAGGGCTGGTGGTTGGTTTCCATTCCGGGCTAGGGTTAGGGTTAGGGAACGGCAAGGCTTAGGGCACAGGTGAGGGTACGGAAACGTGGGAAGGTCAGGCTACGTGCTGACGCACGGGTCAGTGCCAGCGTACGGGCCAGGAGTAGGCTACGGCTTGGGGGAAAGGTGTATGGTTGGTGTTGGGTTTCCGTTCCGGGCTAGGGTTAGGGTTAGGGAACGGCAAGGCTTAGGGCACAGGTGAGGGTACGGAAACGTGGTAGGGCCAGGCTACGTGCTGACACACGGGTCAGTGCCAGCGTACGGGCCAGGAGTAAGCTACGGCGTAGGGTAATGTGTAGGGCTGGTGGTGGGTTTTCGTTCCGGGCTAGGGTTAGGGTTAGGGAACCGCAAGGCTTAGGGCACAGGTGAGGGTACAGAAACGTGGGAGGGTCAGTCTACGTGCTGACGCACGGGTCAGTGCCAGCATATGGGCCAGGAGTAGGCTACAGCGTAGGGTAAGGTGTAGGGCTGCTGGTGGGTTTCCGTTCCGGGCTAGGGTTAGGGTTAGGGAACGGCAAGGCTTAGGGCACAGGTGAGGGTACGGAAACGTGGGAGGGTCAGGCTACGTGCTGACGCACGGGTCAGTGCCAGCGTACGGGCCAGGAGTAGTCTATGGGTTGGGGGTAAGTTGTAGGGCTGGTGGTGGGTTTCCGTTCCGGGCTAGGGTTAGGGTTAGGGAACGGCAAGGCTTAGGGCACAGGTGAGGGTACGGAAACGTGGGAGGGTCAGGCTACGGGCTGATGCACGGGTCAGTGCCAGCATACGGGCCAGGAGTAGGCTATGGCTTGGGGGTAAGGTGTAGGGCACGTGGTGGATTTCCGTTCAGGGCTAGGGTTAGTGTTAGGGAAGAACAAGGCTTAGCACACAGGTGAGGGTACGGAAACTTGGGAGGGTCAGGCTACGTGCTGACGCACGGGTCAGTGCCAGCGTACGGGCCAGGAGTAGGCTACGGCTTGGGGTAAAGTTGTAGGGTTGGTGGTGGGTTTCCGTTCCGGGCTAGGGTTAGGGTTAGGGAACGGCAAGGCTTAGGGCACAGGTGAGGGTACGGAAACGTGGGAGGGTGAGGCTACGTGCTGACGCACGGGTCAGTGCTAGCATACGGGCCAGGAGTAGGCTATGGCGTAGGGTAAGGTGTAGGGCTGGTGGTGGGTTTCCATTGTGGGCTAGGGTTAGGGTTAGGGAACGGCAAGGCTTAGGGCACAGGTGAGGGTAAGGAAACGTGGGAGGGTCAGGCTACGTGCTGACGCACGGGTCAGTGCCAGCGTACGGGCCCGGAGTAGGCTACGGCGTAGGGTAAGGTGTAGGGCTGGTGGTGGGTTTCCGTTCCGGGCTAGGGTTAGGGTTAGGGAACGGCAAGGCTTAGGGCACAGGAGAGGGTACGGAAACGTGGGAGGGTTAGGCTACGTGCTGACGCAGGGGTCAGTGCCAGCGTACGGGCCAGGATTAGGCTACGGCTTGGGGGAGAGGTGTAGGGTTGGTGGTGGGTTTCCGTTCCTGGCTAGGTTTAGGGTTAGGGAACGGCAAGCCTTAGGGCACAGGTGAGGGTACGGAAACGTGTGAGGGTCAGGCTACGTGCTGACGCACGGGTCAGTGCTAGCATACAGGCCAGGAGTAGGCTACGGCGTAGGGTAAGGTGTAGGGCTGGTGGTGGGTTTCCGTTCCGGGCTAGGGTTAGGGTTAGGGAACTGCAAGGCTTAGGGCACAGGTGAGGGTACGGAAACGTGGGAGGGTTAGGCTACGTGCTGACGCACGGGTCAGTGCCAGCGTACGGGACAGGAGTAGGCTACGGCTTGGGGGAAAGGTGTATGGTTGGTGTTGGGTTTCCGTTCCAGGCTAGGGTTAGGGTTAGGGAACGGCAAGGCTTAGGGCACAGGTGAGGGTTCGGAAACGTGGGAGGGTCAGGCTACGGGCTGACGCACGGGTCAGTGCCAGCATACGGGCCAGGAGTAGGCTACGGCTTGGGTGTAAGGTGTAGGGCACGTGGTGGATTTCCGTTCAGGGCTAGGGTTAGGGTTAGGGAACGGCAAGGCTTAGGGCACAGGTGAGGGTGCGGAAACGTGGGAGGGTCAGGCTACGTGCTGACGCACGGGTCAGTGCCAGCGTACGGGCCAGGATTAGGCTACGGCTTGGGGGAGAGGTGTAGGGTTGGTGGTGGGTTTCCGTTCCGGGCTAGGGTTAGGGTTAGGGAACGGCAAGCCTTAGGGCACAGGTGAGGGTACGGAAACGTGTGAGGGTCAGGCTACGTGCTGACGCACGGGTCAGTGCTAGCATACAGGACAGGAGTAGGCTACGGCGTAGGGTAAGGTGTAGGGGTGGTGGTGGGTTTCCGTTCCGGGCTAGGGTTAGGGTAAGGGAACTGCAAGGCTTAGGGCACAGGTGAGGGTACGGAAATGTGGGAGGGTCAGGCTACGTGCTGACGCACGGGTTAGTGCCAGCGTACGGGCCAGGAGTAGGCTACGGCTTGGGGGTAAGTTGTAGGGCTGGTGGTGGGTTTCCGTGCTGGCTTAGGTTTAGGGTTAGGGAACGGCAAGGCTTAGGGCACAGGTGAGGGTACAGAAACGCGGGAGGGTCAGGCTACGTGCTGACGCACGGGTCAGTGCCAGCGTACGGGCCAGGAGTAGGCTACGGCTTGGGGGTAAGGTGTAGGGCTGGTGGTGGGTTTCTGTGTCGGCCTAGGGTTAGGGTTAGGGAACGGCAAGGCTTAGGGCGCAGGTGAGGGTCCGGAAACGTTGGAGGGTTAGGCTACGTGCTGACGCATGTGTCATTGCCAGCGTACGGGCCAGGAGTAGACTACAGCTTAGGGTAAGGTGTAGGGCTGGTGGTGGGTTTCCTTTCTGGGCTAGGGTTAGTGTTAGGGAACGGCAAGGCTTAGGGCACAGGTGAGGGTACGGAAACGTGGGAGGGTCAGGCTACGTGCTGACGCACGGGTCAGTGCCAGCGTACGGGCCAGGAGTAGGCTACGGCTTGGGGGAAAGGTGTATGGTTGGTGTTGGGTTTCCGTTCCAGGCTAGGGTTAGGGTTAGGGAACGGCAAGGCTTAGGGCACAGGTGAGGGTACGGAAACGTGGGAGGGTCAGGCTACGTGCTGACGCACGGGTCAGTGCCAGCGTATGGGCCAGGAGTAGGCTACGGCGTAGGGTAAGGTGTAGGGCTGGTGGTGGGTTTTCGTTCCGGGCTAGGGTTAGGGTTAGGGAACGGCAAGGCTTAGGGCACAGGTGAGGGTACGGAAACTTGGGAGGGTCAGGCTACGTGCTGACGCACGTGTCAGTGCCAGCGTACGGGCCAGGAGTAGGCTACGGCGTAGGGTAAGGTGTAGGGCTGATGGTGGGTTTCCGTTCCGTGCTAGGGTTAGGGTTAGGGAATGGCAAGGCTTAGGGCACAGGTGAGGGTACGGAAACGTGGGACGGTCAGGCTACGTGCTGACGCATGGGTCAGTGAGAGCGTATGGGCCAGGAGTAAGCTACCGCACAGGGTAAGGTGTAGGGCTGGTGGTGGGTTTCCATTGTGGGCTAGGGTTAGTGTTAGGGAACGGCAAGGCTTAGGGCACAGGTGAGGGTACGGAAACGTGGGAGGGTCAGGCTACGTTCTGACGCACGGGTCAGTGCCAGCATACGGGCCAGTAGTAGGCTACGGCGTAGGGTAAGGTGTAGGGCTGGTGGTGGGTTTCCATTCCGGGCTAGGGTTAGGGTTAGGGAACGGCAAGGCTTAGGGCACAGGTGAGGGTACGGAAACGTGGGAGGGTCAGGCTACGTGCTGACGCACGGGTCAGTGCCAGCGTACGGGCCAGGAGTAGGCTACGGCTTGGGGGAAAGGTGTATGGTTGGTGTTGGGTTTCCGTTCCAGGCTAGGGTTAGGGTTAGGGAACGACAAGGCTTAGGGCACAGGTGAGGGTTCGGAAACGTGGGAGGGTCAGGCTACGGGCTGACGCACGGGTCAGTGCCAGCATACGGGCCAGGAGTAGGCTACGGCTTGGGTGTAAGGTGTAGGGCACGTGGTGGATTTCCGTTCAGGGCTAGGGTTAGGGTTAGGGAACAGCAAGGCTTAGGGCACAGGTGAGGGTACGGAAACGTGGGAGGGTCAGGCTACGTGCTGACGCACGGGTCAGTGCCAGCGTACGGGCCAGGAGTAGGCTACGGCTTGGGGGAAAGTTGTAGGGTTGGTGGTGGGTTTCCGTTCCGGGCTAGGGTTAGGGTTAGGGAACGGCAAGGCTTAGGGCACAGGTGAGGGTACGGAAACGTGGGAGGGTGAGGCTACGTGCTGACGCACGGGTCAGTGCTAGCATACAGGCCAGGAGTAGGCTACGGCCTAGGGTAAGGTGTAGGGCTGGTGGTGGGTTTCCGTTCCGGGCTAGGGTTAGGGTTAGGGAACTGCAAGGCTTAGGGCACAGGTGAGGGTACGGAAAGGTGGGAGGGTCAGGCTACGTGCTGACCCACGGGTCAGTGCCAGCGTACGGGCCAGGAGTAGGCTACGGCTTGGGGGTAAGATATAGGGCTGGTGGTGGCTTTCCGTGCTGGCTTAGGGTTAGGGTTAGGGAACGGCAAGGCTTAGGGCACAGGTGAGGGTACAGAAACGCGGGAGGGTCAGGCTACGTGCTGACGCACGCGTCAGTGCCAGCGTACGGGCCAGGAGTAGGCTACGGCTTGGGGGTAAGGTGTAGGGCTGGTGGTGGGTTTCTGTGTCGGCCTAGGGTTAGGGTTAGGGAACGGCAAGGCTTAGGGCACAGGTGAGGGTACGGAAACGTTGGAGGGTCAGGCTACGTGCTGACGCATGTGTCATTGCCAGCGTACGGGCCAGGAGTAGGCTACAGCTTAGGGCAAGGTGTAGGGCTGGTGGTGGGTTTCCGTTCTGGGCTGGGGTTAGGGTTAGGGAACGGCAAGGCTTAGGGCACAGGTGAGGGTACGTAAACGTGGGAGGGTCAGGCTATGTTCTGACGCACGGGTCAGTGCCAGCATACGGGCCAGTAGTAGGCTACGGCGTAGGGTAAGGTGTAGGGCTGGTGGTGGGTTTCCATTCCCTGCTAGGTTTAGGGTAAGGGAACGGCAAGGCTTAGGGCACAGGTGAGGGTACGGAAACGTGGGAGGGTCAGGCTACGTGCTGACGCACGGGTCAGTGCCAGCGTACGGGCCAGGAGTAGGATACGGCTTGGGGGAAAGGTGTATGGTTGGTGTTGGGTTTCCGTTCCGGGCTAGGGTTAGGGTTAGGGAACGGCAAGGCTTAGGGCACAGGTGAGGGTACGGAAACGTGGGAGGGTCTGGCTACGTGCTGACGCACGGGTCAGTGCCAGCGTACGGGCCAGGAGTAGGCTACGGCGTAGGGTAAGGTGTAGGGCTGGTGGTGGGTTTTCGTTCCGGGCTAGGGTTAGGGTTAGGGAACGGCAAGGCTTAGGGCACAGGTGAGGGTACGGAAACGTGGGAGGGTCAGGCTACGTGCTGACGCACGGGTCAGTGCCAGCGTACGGGCCAGGAGTAGGCTACGGCGTAGGGTAAGGTGTAGGGCTGATGGTGGGTTTCCGTTCCGGGCTAGGGTTAGGGTTAGGGAACGGCAAGGCTTAGGGCACAGGTGAGGGTACGGAAACGTGGGACGGTCAGGCTACGTGCTGACGCACGGGTCAGTGCCAGCGTACGGGCCAGGAGTAGGCTACGGCGTAGGGTAAGGTGTAGGGCTGGTGGTGGGTTTTCGTTCCGGGCTAGGGTTAGGGTTAGGGAACGGCAAGGTTTAGGGCACAGGTGAGGGTACAGAAACGTGGGAGGGTCAGTCTACGTGCTGACGCACGGGTCAGTGCCACCATATGGGCCAGGAGTAGGCTACAGCGTAGGGTAAGGTGTAGGGCTGGTGGTGGGTTTCCGTTCCGGGCTAGGGTTAGTGTTAGGGAACGGCAAGGCTTAGGGCACAGGTGAGGGTACGGAAACGTGGGAGGGTCAGGCTACGGGCTGACGCACGGGTCAGTGCTAGCATACGGGCCAGGAGTAGGCTACGGCTTGGGGGTGAGGTTTAGGGCACGTGGTGGATTTCCGTTCAGGGCTAGGGTTAGGGTTAGGGAACAGCAAGGCTTAGGGCACAGGTGAAGGTACGGAAACGTGGGAGGGTCAGGCTATGTGCTGACGCACGGGTCAGTGCCAGCGTACGGGCCAGGAGTAGGCTACGGCTTGGGGGAAAGTTGTAGGGTTGGTGGTGGGTTTCCGTTCCGGGCTAGGGTTAGGGTTAGGGAACGGCAAGGCTTAGGGCACAGGTGAGGGTACGGAAACGTGGGAGGGTCAGGCTACGGGCTGACGCACGGTTCAGTGCCAGCGTACGGGCCAGGAGTAGGCTACGGCTCGGGGGTAAGGTGTAGGGCAGGTGGTGGGTTTCCGTTCAGGGCTAGGGTAGTGTTAGGGAACAGCAAGGCTTAGGGCACAGGTGAGGGTACGGAAACGTGGGAGGGTGAGGTTACGTGCTGACGCACGGGTCAGTGCCAGCGTACGGGCCAGGAGTAGGCTACGGCTTGGGGGAAAGGTGTATGGTTGGTGTTGGGTTTCCGTTCCGGGCTAGGGTTAGGGTTAGGGAACGGCAAGGCTTAGGGCACAGGTGAGGGTACGGAAACGTGTGAGGGTCAGTCTACGTGCTGACGCACGGGTCAGTGCCAGCATACGGGCCAGGAGTAGGATACAGCATAGGGTAAAGTGTAGGGCTGGTGGTGGGTTTCCGTTCCGGGCTAGGGTTAGGGTTAGAGAACGGCAAGGTTTAGGGCACAGGTGAGGGTACGGAAACGTGGGAGGGTCAGGCTACGTGCTGACGCACGGGTCAGTGCCAGCGTACGGGCCAGGAGTAGACTATGGCTTGGGGGTAAGGTGTAAGGCTGGTGGTGGCTTTCCGTTCCGGGCTAGGGTTAGGGTTAGGGAACGGCAAGGAGGGTCAGGCTACGTGCTGACGCACGGGTCAGTGCCAGCGTACGGGCCAGGAGTAGGCTATGGCTGGGGGTAAGGTGTAGGGCTGGTGGTGGGTTTCTGTGTCGGCCTAGGGTTAGGGATAGGGAACGGCAAGGCTTAGGGCACAGGTGAGGGTACGGAAACGTTGGAGGGTCAGGCTACGTGCTTACGCACGGGTCATTGCCAGCGTACGGGCCAGGAGTAGGCTACAGCTTAGGGTAAGGTGTAGGGCTGGTGGTGGGTTTCCGTGCTGGCCTAGGGTTAGTGTTAAGGAACGGCAAGGCTTAGGGCACAGGTGAGGGTACGGAAACGTGGGAGGGTGAGGCTACGTGCTGACGCACGGGTGAGTGCCAGCGTACGGGCCAGGAGTAGACTATGGCTTGGGGGTAAGGTGTAAGGCTGGTGGTGGCTTTCCGTTCAGGGCTAGGATTAGGGTTAGGGAACGGCAAGGCTTAGGGCACAGGTGAGGGTACGTAAACGTGGGAGGGTCAGGCTACGTGCTGACGCACGGGTCAGTGACAGCGTATGGGCCAGGAATAGGCTACGGCTTGGGGGTAAGGTGTAGGGCTGGTGGTGGGTTTCCATTCCGGGCTAGGGTTAGGGTTAGGGAACGGCAAGGCTTAGGGCACAGGTGAGGGTACGGAAACGTTGGAGGGTCAGTCTACGTGCTGATGCACGGGTCAGTGCCAGCATACTGGCTAGGAGTAGGCTACAGCCTAGGGTAAGTTGTAGGGCTGGTGGTCGGTTTCCGTTCCGGACTAGGTTTAGGGTTAGGGAACGGCAAGGCTTAGGGCACAGGTGAGGGTACAGAAACGTGGGAGGGTCAGGCTACGGGCTGACGCACGGGTCAGTGCCAGCATACGGGCCAGAAGTAGGCTACGGCTTGGGGGTAAGGTGTAGGACACGTGGTGGATTTCTGTTCAGGGCTAGGGTTAGGGTTAGGGAACAGCAAGGCTTAGGGCACAGGTGAGGGTACGGAAACGTGGGAGGGTCAGGCTACGTGCTGACGCACGGGTCAGTGCCAGCGTACGGGCCAGGAGTAGGCTACGGCTTGGGGGAAAGTTGTAGGGTTGGTGGTGGGTTTCCGTTCCGGGCTAGGGTTAGGGTTAGGGAATGGCAAGGCTTAGGGCACAGGTGAGGGTACGGAAACGTGGGAGGGTGAGGTTACGTGCTGACGCATGTGTCATTGCCAGCGTACGGGCCAGGAGTAGGCTACAGCTTAGGGTAAGGTTTAGGGCTGGTGGTGGGTTTCCATTCCGGGCTAGGGTTAGGGTTAGGGAACGGCAAGGCTTAGGGCACAGGTGAGGGTAAGGAAACGTGTCAGGCTGAGGCTACGTGCTGACGCACGGGTCAGTGCCAGCATACGGGCCAGGAGTAGGCTACGGCGTAGGGTAAGGTGTAGGGCTGGTGGTGGCTTTCCGTTCCGGGCTAGGGTTAGGGTTAGGGAACGGCAAGGCTTAGGGCACAGGTGAGGGTACGGAAACGTGGGAAGCTCAGGCTACGTGCTGACGCACGGGTCAGTGCCAGCATACGGGCCAGGAGTAGGCTACGGCTTTGGGGTAAGGTGTAGGGCTGGTGGTGGGTTTCTGTGCCGGCCTAGGGTTAGGGTTAGGGAACGGCAAGCCTTACGGCACAGGTGAGGTTACGGAAACTTGGGAGGGTCAGGCTACGTGCTGACGCACGGGTCAGTGCCAGCGTACGGGCCAGGAGTAGGCTACAGCTTAGGGTAAGGTGTAGGGCTGGTGGTGGGTTTCCGTTCTGGGCTAGGGTTAGGGTTAGGGAACGGCAAGGCTTAGGGCACAGATGAGGGTACGGAAACGTGGCACGGTCAGGCTATGTGCTGATGCACGGGTCAGTGACAGCATACGGGCCAGGAGTAGGCTACGGCTTGGGGGTAAGGTGTAGGGTACGTGGTGGATTTCCGTTCAGGGTTAGGGTTAGGGTTAGGGAACAGCAAGGCTTAGGGCACAGGTGAGGGTACGGAAACGTGGGAGGGTCAGGCTATGTGCTGACGCACGGGTCAGTGCCAACGTACGGGCCAGGAGTAGGCTACGGCTTGGGGGAAAGTTGTAGGGTTGGTGGTGGGTTTCCGTTCCGGGCTAGGGTTAGGGTTAGGGAACGGCAAGGCTTAGGGCACAGGTGAGGGTACGGAAACATGGGAGGGTGAGGCTACGTGCTGACGCACGGGTCAGTGCTAGCATACGGGCCAGGAGTAGGCTACGGCGTAGGGTAAGGTGTAGGGCTGGTGGTGGGTTTCCGTTCCGGGCTAGGGTTAGGGTTAGGGAACGGCAAGGCTTAGGGCACAGATGAGGGTACGGAAACGTGGCACGGTCAGGCTATGTGCTGATGCACGGGTCAGTGACAGCATACGGGCCAGGAGTAGGCTACGGCGTAGGGTAAGGTGTAGGGCTGGTATTGGGTTTCCATTGTGGGCTAGGGTTAGGGTTAGGGAATGGCAAGGCTTAGGGCACAGGTGAGGGTACGGAAACGTGGGAGGGTCAGGCTACGTGCTGACGCACGGGTCAGTGCCAGCGTACGGGCCAGGATTAGGCTACGGCTTGGGGGAGAGGTGTAGGATTGGTGGTGGGTTTCCGTTCCGGGCTAGGTTTAGGGTTAGGGAACGGCAAGCCTTAGGGCACAGGTGAGGGTACGGAAACGTGTGAGGGTCAGGCTATGTGCTGACGCACGGGTCAGTGCTAGCATACAGGCCAGGAGTAGGCTACGGCGTAGGGTAAGTTGTAGGGCTGGTGGTGGGTTTCCGTTCCGGGCTAGGGTTAGGGTTAGGGAACTGCAAGGCTTAGGGCACAGGTGAGGGTACGGAAACGTGGGAGGGTCAGGCTACGTGCTGACGCATGGGTCAGTGCCAGCGTACGGGCCAGGAGTATGCTACGGCGTAGGGTAAGGTGTAGGGCTGATGGTGGGTTTCCGTTCCGGGCTAGGGTTAGGGTTAGGGAACGGCAAGGCTTAGGGCACAGGTGAGGGTACGGAAACGTGGGAGGGTCAGGCTACGTGCTGACGCACGGGTCAGTGCCAGCGTACGGGCCAGGAGTAGGCTACGGCGTACGGTAAGGTGTAGGGCTGGTGGTGGGTTTTCGTTCCGGGCTAGGGTTAGGGTTAGGGAACGGCAAGGCTTAGGGCACAGGTGAGGGTATAGAAACGTGGGAGGGTCAGTCTACGTGCTGACGCACGGGTCAGTGCCAGCATACGGGCCAGGAGTAGGCTACGGCGCAGGGTAAGGTGTAGGGCTGGTGGTGGTTTTCCGTTCCGGGCTAGGGTTAGGGTTAGGGAACGGCAAGGCTTAGGGCACAAGTGAGGGTACGGAAACGTGGGAGGGTCAGGCTACGGGCTGACGCACGGGTCAGTGCCAGCATACGGGCCAGGAGTAGGCTACGGCTTGGGGGTAAGGTGTAGGGCACGTGGTGGATTTCCTTTCAGGGCTAGGGTTAGGGTTAGGGAACAGGAAGGCTTAGGGCACAGGTGAGGGTACGGAAACGTGGGAGGGTCAGGCTACGTGCTGAAGCACGGGTCAGTGCCAGCCTACGGGCCAGGAGTAGGCTACGGCTTGGGGGAAAGTTGTAGGGTTGGTGGCGGGTTTCCGTTCCGGGCTAGGGTTAGGGTTAGGGAACGGCAAGGCTTAGGGCACAGGTGAGGGTACGGAAACGTGGGAGGGTCACGCTACGTGCTGATGCACGGGTCAGTGCCAGCGTACGGGCCAGGAGTAGGCTACGGCTTGGGGGTAAGTTGTAGGGCTGGTGGTGGGTTTCTGTGTTGGCCTAGGGTTAGGGTTAGGGAACGGCAAGGCTTAGGGCACAGGTGAGGGTACGGAAACGTTGGAGGGTCAGGCTACGTGCTGACGCATGGGTCATTGCCAGCGTACGGGCCAGGAGTAGGCTACAGTTTAGGGTAAGGTGTAGGGCTGGTGGTGGGTTTCCATTCTGGGCTAGGGTTACGGTTAGGGAACGGCAAGGCTTAGGGCACAGGTGAGGGTACGTAAACGTGGGAGGGTCAGGCTACGTTCTGACACACGGGTCAGTGCCAGCATACGAGCCAGTAGTAGGCTACGGCGTAGGGTAAGGTGTAGGGCTGGTGGTTGGTTTCCATTCCGGGCTAGGGTTAGGGTTAGGGAACGGCAAGGCTTAGGGCACAGGTGAGGTTACGGAAACGTGGGAGGGTCAGGCTACGTGCTGACGCACGGGTCAGTGCCAGCGTACGGGCCAGGAGTAGGCTACAGCTTAGGGTAAGGTGTAGGGCTGGTGGTGGGTTTCCGTTTTGGGCTAGGGTTAGGGTTAGGGAACGGCATGGCTTAGGGCACAGGTGAGGGTACGGAAACGTGTGAGCTTCAGTCTACGTGCTGACGCACGGGTCAGTGCCAGCATACGGGCCAGGAGTAGGCTACAGCGTAGCGTAAGGTGTAGGGCTGGTGGTGGGTTTCCGTTCCGGGCTAGGGTTAGGGTTAGGGAACGGCAAGGCTTAGGGCACAGGTGAGGGTACGGAAACGTGGGAGGGTCAGGCTACGTGCTGACGCACGGGTCAGTGCCAGCGTATGGGCCAGGAGTAGGCTACGGCTTGGGGGTAAGTTGTAGGGCTGGTGGTCGGTTTCCGTTCCGGGCTAGGGTTAGGGTTAGGGAACGGCAAGGCTTAGGGCACAGGTGAGGGTACGGAAACGTGGGAGGGTCAGGCTACGGGCTGACGCACGGGTCAGTGCCAGCGTACGGGCCAGGAGTAGGCTACGGTTTGGCGGTAAGGTGTAGGGCAGGTGGTGGATTTCCGTTCAGGGCTAGGGTTAGGGTTAGGCAACAGCAAGGCTTAGGGCACAGGTGAGGGTACGGAAACGTGGGAGGGTCAGGTTACGTGCTGATGCACGGGTCAGTGCCAGCGTTCGGGCCAGGAATAGGCTACGGGTTGGGGGAAAGGTGTAGGGCTGGTGGTGGGTTTCCGTGCTGGCCTAGGGTTAGGGTTAGGGAACGGCAAGGCTTAGGGCACAGGTGAGGGTATGGAAACGTGGGAGGGTCAGGCTACGTGCTGACGCATGGGTCATTACCAGCGTACGGGCCAGGTGTAGGCTACGGCGTAGGGTAAGGTGTAGGGCTGGTGGTGGGTTTCCGTTCAGGGCTAGGGTTAGGGTTAGGTAACGGCAAGGCTTAGGGCACAGGTGAGGGTACGGAAACGTGGGAGGTCAGGCTACGGGCTGACGCACCGGTCAGTGCCAGCGTACGGGCCAGGAGTAGGCTACGGCTCGGGGGTAAGGTGTAGGGCAGGTGGTGGGTTTCCGTTCAGGGCTAGGGTAGGGTTAGGGAACAGCAAGGCTTAGGGCACAGGTGAGGGTACGGAAACGTGCGAGGGTCAGCTTACGTGCTGACGCACGGGTCAGTGCCAGCGTACGGGCCAGGAATAGGCTACGGCTTGGGGAAAGGTGTAGGGTTGGTGGAGGGTTTCCGTTCCGGGCTAGGGTTAGGGTTAGGGAACGGCAAGGCTTAGGGCACAGGTGAGGGTACGGAAACTTGGGAGCGTCAGGCTATGTGCTGACGCACGGGTCAGTGCCAGTGTACGGGCCAGGAATAGGCTACGGCTTGGGGGTAACGTGTAGGGCTGGTGGTGGGTTTCCGTGCTGGCCTAGAGTTAGGGTTAGGGAAAGACGGCAAGGCTTAGGGCACAGGTGAGGGTATGGAAACGTGGGAGTGTTAGGCTACGTGGTGACGCACGGGTCAGTGCCAGCTTACGGGCCAGGAGTAAACTATGGCTTGGGGGTAAGGTGTAAGTCTGGTGGTGGCTTTCCGTTCGGGGCTAGGGATAGCGTTAGGGAACGGCAAGGCTTAGGGCACAGGTGAGGGTACGTAAACGTGGGAGGGTGAGGCTACGTGCTGATGCACGGGTCAGTGCCAGCGTACGGGCCAGGAGTAGGCTACAGCTTGGGGGTAAGGTGTAGGGCTGGTGGTTGGTTTCTGTGTCGGCCTAGGGTTAGGGTTAGGGAACGGCAAGGCTTAGGGCACAGGTGAGGGTACGGAAACGTTGGAGGATCAGGCTACGTGCTGACGCATGGGTCATTGCCAGCATACGGGCCAGGAGTAGGGTACAGTTTAGGGTAAGGTGTAGGGCTGGTGGTGGGTTTCCGTTCCGGGCTAGGGTTAGGGTTAGGGAACGTCAAGTCTTAGGGCACAGGTGAGGGTACGTAAACGTGGGAGGGTCAGGCTACGTTCTGACGCATGGGTCAGTGCCAGCATACGGGCCAGTAGTAGGCTACGGCGTAGGGTAAGGTGTAGGGCTGGTGGTTGGTTTTTCATTCCGGGCTAGGGTTAGGGTTAGGGAACGGCAAGGCTTAGGGCACAGGTGAGGGTACGGAAACGTGGGAGGGTCAGGCTACGTGCTGACGCACGGGTCAGTGCCAGCGTACGGGCCAGGAGTAGGCTACGGCTTGGGGGAAAGGTGTATGGTTTGTGTTGGGTTTCCGTTCCGGGCTAGGGTTAGGGTTAGGGAACGGCAAGGCTTAGGGCACACGTGAGGGTACGGAAACGTGGGAGGGCCAGGCTACGTGCTGACGCACGGGTCAGTGCCAGCGTACGGGCCAGGAGTAGGCTACGGCTTGGGGGAAAGGTGTATGGTTGGTGGTCGGTTTCCTTTCCGGGCTAGGGTTAGGGTTAGGGAACGGCAAGGCTTAGGGCACAGGTGAGGGTACGGAAACGTGGGAGGGTCAGGCTACGGGCTGACGCACGGGTCAGTGCTAGCATACGGGCCAGGAGTAGGCTACGGCTTGGGGGTAAGGTGTAGGGTACGTGGTGGATTTCCGTTCAGGGTTAGGGTTAGGGTTAGGGAACAGCAAGGCTTAGGGCACAGGTGAGGGTACGGAAACGTGGGAGGGTCAGGCTATGTGCTGACGCACGGGTCAGTGCCAACGTACGGGCCAGGAGTAGGCTACGGCTTGGGGGAAAGTTGTAGGGTTGGTGGTGGGTTTCCGTTCCGGGCTAGGGTTAGGGTTAGGGAACGGCAAGGCTTAGGGCACAGGTGAGGGTACGGAAACATGGGAGGGTGAGGCTACGTGCTGACGCACGGGTCAGTGCTAGCATACGGGCCAGGAGTAGGCTACGGCGTAGGGTAAGGTGTAGGGCTGGTGGTGGGTTTCCGTTCCGGGCTAGGGTTAGGGTTAGGGAAAGGCAAGGCTTAGGGCACAGATGAGGGTACGGAAACGTGGCACGGTCAGGCTATGTGCTGATGCACGGGTCAGTGACAGCATACGGGCCAGGATTAGGCTACGGCGTAGGGTAAGGTGTAGGGCTGGTATTGGGTTTCCATTGTGGGCTAGGGTTAGGGTTAGGGAACGGCAAGGCTTAGGGCACAGGTGAGGGTACGGAAACGTGGGAGGGTCAGGCTACGTGCTGACGCACGGGTCAGTGCCAGCGTACGGGCCAGGATTAGGCTACGGCTTGGGGGAGAGGTGTAGGATTGGTGGTGGGTTTCCGTTCCGGGCTAGGTTTAGGGTTAGGGAACGGCAAGCCTTAGGGCACAGGTGAGGGTACGGAAACGTGTGAGGGTCAGGCTACGTGCTGACGCACGGGTCAGTGCTAGCATACAGGCCAGGAGTAGGCTACGGCGTAGGGTAAGTTGTAGGGCTGGTGGTGGGTTTCCGTTCCGGGCTAGGGTTAGGGTTAGGGAACTGCAAGGCTTAGGGCACAGGTGAGGGTACGGAAACGTGGGAGGGTCAGGCTACGTGCTGACGCACGGGTCAGTGCCAGCGTACGGGCCAGGAGTAGGCTACGGCTTGGGGGTAAGTTGTAGGGCTGGTGGTGGGTTTCTGTGTCGGCCTAGGGTTAGGGTTAGGGAACGGCAAGGCTTAGGGCACAGGTGAGGGTACGGAAACGTGGGAGGGTCAGGCTACGGGCTGACGCACGGGTCAGTGCCAGCATACGGGCCAGGAGTAGGCTACGGCTTGGGGGAAAGGTGTATGGTTGGTGTTGGGTTTCCATTCCGGGCTAGGGTTAGGGTTAGGGAACGGCAAGGGTTAGGGCACAGGTGAGGGTACGGAAACGTGGGAGGGTCAGGCTACGTGCTTATGCACGGGTCAGTGCCAGCGTACGGGCCCGGAGTAGGCTACGGCGTAGGGTAAGGTGTAGGGCTGGTGGTGGGTTTTCGTTCCGGGCTAGGGTTAGGGTTAGGGAACGGCAAGGCTTAGGGCACAGGTGAGGGTACGGAAACGTGGGAGGGTCAGGCTACGTGCTGACGCATGGGTCAGTGCCAGCGTACGGGCCAGGAGTATGCTACGGCGTAGGGTAAGGTGTAGGGCTGATGGTGGGTTTCCGTTCCGGGCTAGGGTTAGGGTTAGGGAACGGCAAGGCTTAGGGCACAGGTGAGGGTACGGAAACGTGGGAGGGTCAGGCTACGTGCTGACGCACGGGTCAGTGCCAGCGTACGGGCCAGGAGTAGGCTACGGCGTACGGTAAGGTGTAGGGCTGGTGGTGGGTTTTCGTTCCGGGCTAGGGTTAGGGTTAGGGAACGGCAAGGCTTAGGGCACAGGTGAGGGTATAGAAACGTGGGAGGGTCAGTCTACGTGCTGACGCACGGGTCAGTGCCAGCATACGGGCCAGGAGTAGGCTACGGCGCAGGGTAAGGTGTAGGGCTGGTGGTGGTTTTCCGTTCCGGGCTAGGGTTAGGGTTAGGGAACGGCAAGGCTTAGGGCACAGGTGAGGGTACGGAAACGTGGGAGGGTCAGGCTACGGGCTGACGCACGGGTCAGTGCCAGCATACGGGCCAGGAGTAGGCTACGGCTTGGGGGTAAGGTGTAGGGCACGTGGTGGATTTCCTTTCAGGGCTAGGGTTAGGGTTAGGGAACAGGAAGGCTTAGGGCACAGATGAGGGTACGGAAACGTGGGAGGGTCAGGCTACGTGCTGAAGCACGGGTCAGTGCCAGCCTACGGGCCAGGAGTAGGCTACGGCTTGGGGGAAAGTTGTAGGGTTGGTGGCGGGTTTCCGTTCCGGGCTAGGGTTAGGGTTAGGGAACGGCAAGGCTTAGGGCACAGGTGAGGGTACGTAAACGTGGGAGGGTCACGCTACGTGCTGATGCACGGGTCAGTGCCAGCGTACGGGCCAGGAGTAGGCTACGGCTTGGGGGTAAGTTGTAGGGCTGGTGGTGGGTTTCTGTGTTGGCCTAGGGTTAGGGTTAGGGAACGGCAAGGCTTAGGGCACAGGTGAGGGTACGGAAACGTTGGAGGGTCAGGCTACGTGCTGACGCATGGGTCATTGCCAGCGTACGGGCCAGGAGTAGGCTACAGTTTAGGGTAAGGTGTAGGGCTGGTGGTGGGTTTCCATTCTGGGCTAGGGTTACGGTTAGGGAACGGCAAGGCTTAGGGCACAGGTGAGGGTACGTAAACGTGGGAGGGTCAGGCTACGTTCTGACACACGGGTCAGTGCCAGCATACGAGCCAGTAGTAGGCTACGGCGTAGGGTAAGGTGTAGGGCTGGTGGTTGGTTTCCATTCCGGGCTAGGGTTAGGGTTAGGGAACGGCAAGGCTTAGGGCACAGGTGAGGGTACGGAAACGTGGGAGGGTCAGGCTACGTGCTGACGCACGGGTCAGTGCCAGCGTACGGGCCAGGAGTAGGCTACGGCTTGGGGGAAAGGTGTATGGTTGGTGTTGGGTTTCCGTTCCGGGCTAGGGTTAGGGTTAGGGAACGGCAAGGCTTAGGGCACAGGTGAGGGTACGGAAACGTGGGAGGGCCAGGCTACGTGCTGACACACGGGTCAGTGCCAGCGTACGGGCCAGGAGTAAGCTACGGCGTAGGGTAAGGTGTAGGGCTGGTGGTGGGTTTCTGTTCCGGGCTAGGGTTAGGGTTAGGGAACGGCAAGGCTTAGGGCACAGGTGAGTGTACGGAAACGTGGGAGGGTCAGGCTACGTGCTGACGCACGGGTCAGTGCCAGCGTACGGGCCAGGAGTACTCTACGGCTTGGGGGTAAGTTGTAGGGCTGGTGGTCGGTTTCCGTTCCGGACTAGGGTTAGGTTTAGGGAACGGCAAGGCTTAGGGCACAGGTGAGGGTACGGAAACGTGGGAGGGTCAGGCTACGGGCTGACGCACGGGTCAGTGCCAGCATACGGGCCAGGAGTAGGCTACGGCTTGGGGGTAACGTGTAGGGCACGTGGTGGATTTCCGTTCAGGGCTAGGGTTAGGGATAGGGAACAGCAAGGCTTAGGGCACAGGTGTGGGTACGGAAACGTGGGCGGGTCAGGCTACGTGCTGACGCACGGGTCAGTGCCAGCGTACGGGCCAGGAGTAGGCTACGGCTTGGGGGAAAGTTGTAGGGTTGGTGGTGGGTTTCCGTTCCGGGCTAGGGTTAGGGTTAGGGAACGGCAAGGCTTAGGGCACAGGTGAGGGTACGGAAACGTGGGAGGGTGAGGCTACGTGCTGACGCACGGGTCAGTGCTAGCATACGGGCCAGGAGTAGGCTACGGCGTAGGGTAAGGTGTAGGGCTGGTGGTGGGTTTCCGTTCCGGGCTAGGGTTAGGGTTAGGGAACGGCAAGGCTTAGGGCACAGATGAGGGTACGGAAACGTGGCACGTTCAGGCTATGTGCTGATGCACGGGTCAGTGACAGCATACGGGCCAGGAGTAGGCTACCTCACAGGGTAAGGTGTAGGGCTGGTGGTGGGTTTTCGTTCCGGGCTAGGGTTAGGGTTAGGGAACGGCAAGGCTTAGGGCACACGTGAGGGTACGGAAACGTGGGAGGGTTAGGCTACGTGCTGACGCACGGGTCAGTGCCAGTGTACGGGCCAGGATTAGGCTACGGCTTGGGGGAGAGGTGTAGGGTTGGTGGTGGGTTTCCGTTCAAGGCTAGGGTTAGGGTTAGGGAACGGCAAGGCTTAGGGCACAGGTGAGGGTACGGAAACGTGGGAGGGTGAGGCTACGTGCTGACGCACGGGTCAGTGCTAGCATACGGGCCAGGAGTAGGCTACGGCCTAGGGTAAGGTGTAGGGCTGGTGGTGGGTTTCCGTTCCGGGCTAGGGTTAGGGTTAGGGAACGGCAAGGCTTAGGGCACAGATGAGGGTACGGAAACGTGGCACGGTCAGGCTATGTGCTGATGCACGGGTCAGTGACAGCATACGGGCCAGGTGTAGGCTACTGCACAGTGTAAGGTGTAGGGCTGGTGGTGGGTTTCCATTGTGGGCTAGGGTTAGGGTTAGGGAACGACAAGGCTTAGGGCACAGGTGAGGGTACGGAAACGTGGGAGGGTCAGGCTACGTGCTGACGCACGGGTCAGTGCCAGCGTACGGGCCAGGAGTAGGCTACGGCTTGGGGGTAAGGTGCAGGGCTGGTGGTGGGTTTCCGTGCTGGCTTAGGGTTAGGGTTAGGGAACTGCAAGGCTTAGGGCACAGGTGAGGGTACAGAAACCCGGGAGGGTCAGGCTACGTGCTGACGCACGGGTCAGTGCCAGCGTACGGGCCAGGAGTAGGCTACGGTTTGGGGGTAAGGTGTAGGGCTGGTGGTGGGTTTCTGTGTCGGCCTAGGGTTAGGGTTAGGGAACGGCAAGGCTTAGGGCGCAGGTGAGGGTACGGAAACGTTGGAGGGTTAGGCTACGTGCTGACGCATGTGTCATTGCCAGCGTACGGGCCAGGAGTAGACTACAGCTTAGGGTAAGGTGTAGGGCTGGTGGTGGGTTTCCGTTCTGGGCTAGGGTTAGGGTTAGGGAACGGCAAGGCTTAGGGCACAGGTGAGGGTACGTAAACGTGGGAGGGTCAGGCTATGTTCTGACGCACGGGTCAGTGCCAGCATACGGGCCAGTAGTAGGCTACGGCGTAGGGTAAGGTGTAGGGCTGGTGGTGGGTTTCCTTTCAGGGCTAGGGTTAGGGTTAGGGAACGGCAAGGCTTAGGGCACAGGTGAGGGTACGGAAACGTGGGAGGGTCAGGCTACGTGCTGTCGCACGGGTCAGTGCCAGCGTACGGGCCAGGAGTAGGCTACGGCTTGGGGGAAAGGTGTATGGTTGGTGTTGGGTTTCCGTTCCGGGCTAGGGTTAGGGTTAGGGAACGGCAAGGCTTATGGCACAGGTGAGGGTACGGAAACGTGGGAGGGTCAGGCTACGTGCTGACGCACGGGTCAGGGCCAGCGTACGGGCCAGGAGTAGGCTACGGCGTACGGTAAGGTGTAGGGCTGGTGGTGGGTTTTCGTTCCGGGCTAGGGTTAGGGTTAGGGAACGGCAAGGCTTAGGGCACAGGTGAGGGTACAGAAACGTGGGAGGGTCAGTCTACGTGCTGACGCACGGGTCAGTGCCAGCATACGGGCCAGGAGTAGGCTACGGCGCAGGGTAAGGTGTAGGGCTGGTGGTGATTTTCCGTTCCGGGCTAGGGTTAGGGTTAGGGAACGGCAAGGCTTAGGGCACAGGTGAGGGTACGGAAACGTGGGAGGGTCAGGCTACGGGCTGACGCACGGGTCAGTGCCAGCATACGGGCCAGGAGTAGGCTACGGCTTGGGGGTAAGGTGTAGGGCACGTGGTGGATTTCCTTTCAGGGCTAGGGTTAGGGTTAGGGAACAGGAAGGCTTAGGGCACAGGTGAGGGTACGGAAACGTGGGAGGGTCAGGCTACGTGCTGAAGCACGGGTCAGTGCCAGCCTACGGGCCAGGAGTAGGCTACGGCTTGGGGGAAAGTTGTAGGGTTGGTGGCGGGTTTCCGTTCCGGGCTAGGGTTAGGGTTAGGGAACGGCAAGGCTTAGGGCACAGGTGAGGGTACGGAAACGTGGGAGGGTCACGCTACGTGCTGATGCACGGGTCAGTGCCAGCGTACGGGCCAGGAGTAGGCTACGGCTTGGGGGTAAGTTGTAGGGCTGGTGGTGGGTTTCTGTGTTGGCCTAGGGTTAGGGTTAGGGAACGGCAAGGCTTAGGGCACAGGTGAGGGTACGGAAACGTTGGAGGGTCAGGCTACGTGCTGACGCATGGGTCATTGCCAGCGTACGGGCCAGGAGTAGGCTACAGTTTAGGGTAAGGTGTAGGGCTGGTGGTGGGTTTCCATTCTGGGCTAGGGTTACGGTTAGGGAACGGCAAGGCTTAGGGCACAGGTGAGGGTACGTAAACGTGGGAGGGTCAGGCTACGTTCTGACACACGGGTCAGTGCCAGCATACGAGCCAGTAGTAGGCTACGGCGTAGGGTAAGGTGTAGGGCTGGTGGTTGGTTTCCATTCCGGGCTAGGGTTAGGGTTAGGGAACGGCAAGGCTTAGGGCACAGGTGAGGTTACGGAAACGTGGGAGGGTCAGGCTACGTGCTGACGCACGGGTCAGTGCCAGCGTACGGGCCAGGAGTAGGCTACAGCTTAGGGTAAGGTGTAGGGCTGGTGGTGGGTTTCCGTTTTGGGCTAGGGTTAGGGTTAGGGAACGGCATGGCTTAGGGCACAGGTGAGGGTACGGAAACGTGTGAGCTTCAGTCTACGTGCTGACGCACGGGTCAGTGCCAGCATACGGGCCAGGAGTAGGCTACAGCGTAGCGTAAGGTGTAGGGCTGGTGGTGGGTTTCCGTTCCGGGCTAGGGTTAGGGTTAGGGAACGGCAAGGCTTAGGGCACAGGTGAGGGTACGGAAACGTGGGAGGGTCAGGCTACGTGCTGACGCACGGGTCAGTGCCAGCGTATGGGCCAGGAGTAGGCTACGGCTTGGGGGTAAGTTGTAGGGCTGGTGGTCGGTTTCCGTTCCGGGCTAGGGTTAGGGTTAGGGAACGGCAAGGCTTAGGGCACAGGTGAGGGTACGGAAACGTGGGAGGGTCAGGCTACGGGCTGACGCACGGGTCAGTGCCAGCGTACGGGCCAGGAGTAGGCTACGGTTTGGCGGTAAGGTGTAGGGCAGGTGGTGGATTTCCGTTCAGGGCTAGGGTTAGGGTTAGGCAACAGCAAGGCTTAGGGCACAGGTGAGGGTACGGAAACGTGGGAGGGTCAGGTTACGTGCTGATGCACGGGTCAGTGCCAGCGTTCGGGCCAGGAATAGGCTACGGGTTGGGGGAAAGGTGTAGGGCTGGTGGTGGGTTTCCGTGCTGGCCTAGGGTTAGGGTTAGGGAACGGCAAGGCTTAGGGCACAGGTGAGGGTATGGAAACGTGGGAGGGTCAGGCTACGTGCTGACGCATGGGTCATTACCAGCGTACGGGCCAGGTGTAGGCTACGGCGTAGGGTAAGGTGTAGGGCTGGTGGTGGGTTTCCGTTCAGGGCTAGGGTTAGGGTTAGGTAACGGCAAGGCTTAGGGCACAGGTGAGGGTACGGAAACGTGGGAGGTCAGGCTACGGGCTGACGCACCGGTCAGTGCCAGCGTACGGGCCAGGAGTAGGCTACGGCTCGGGGGTAAGGTGTAGGGCAGGTGGTGGGTTTCCGTTCAGGGCTAGGGTAGGGTTAGGGAACAGCAAGGCTTAGGGCACAGGTGAGGGTACGGAAACGTGCGAGGGTCAGCTTACGTGCTGACGCACGGGTCAGTGCCAGCGTACGGGCCAGGAATAGGCTACGGCTTGGGGAAAGGTGTAGGGTTGGTGGAGGGTTTCCGTTCCGGGCTAGGGTTAGGGTTAGGGAACGGCAAGGCTTAGGGCACAGGTGAGGGTACGGAAACTTGGGAGCGTCAGGCTATGTGCTGACGCACGGGTCAGTGCCAGTGTACGGGCCAGGAATAGGCTACGGCTTGGGGGTAACGTGTAGGGCTGGTGGTGGGTTTCCGTGCTGGCCTAGAGTTAGGGTTAGGGAAAGACGGCAAGGCTTAGGGCACAGGTGAGGGTATGGAAACGTGGGAGTGTTAGGCTACGTGGTGACGCACGGGTCAGTGCCAGCTTACGGGCCAGGAGTAAACTATGGCTTGGGGGTAAGGTGTAAGTCTGGTGGTGGCTTTCCGTTCGGGGCTAGGGATAGCGTTAGGGAACGGCAAGGCTTAGGGCACAGGTGAGGGTACGTAAACGTGGGAGGGTGAGGCTACGTGCTGATGCACGGGTCAGTGCCAGCGTACGGGCCAGGAGTAGGCTACAGCTTGGGGGTAAGGTGTAGGGCTGGTGGTTGGTTTCTGTGTCGGCCTAGGGTTAGGGTTAGGGAACGGCAAGGCTTAGGGCACAGGTGAGGGTACGGAAACGTTGGAGGATCAGGCTACGTGCTGACGCATGGGTCATTGCCAGCATACGGGCCAGGAGTAGGGTACAGTTTAGGGTAAGGTGTAGGGCTGGTGGTGGGTTTCCGTTCCGGGCTAGGGTTAGGGTTAGGGAACGTCAAGTCTTAGGGCACAGGTGAGGGTACGTAAACGTGGGAGGGTCAGGCTACGTTCTGACGCATGGGTCAGTGCCAGCATACGGGCCAGTAGTAGGCTACGGCGTAGGGTAAGGTGTAGGGCTGGTGGTTGGTTTTTCATTCCGGGCTAGGGTTAGGGTTAGGGAACGGCAAGGCTTAGGGCACAGGTGAGGGTACGGAAACGTGGGAGGGTCAGGCTACGTGCTGACGCACGGGTCAGTGCCAGCGTACGGGCCAGGAGTAGGCTACGGCTTGGGGGAAAGGTGTATGGTTTGTGTTGGGTTTCCGTTCCGGGCTAGGGATAGGGTTAGGGAACGGCAAGGCTTAGGGCACACGTGAGGGTACGGAAACGTGGGAGGGCCAGGCTACGTGCTGACGCACGGGTCAGTGCCAGCGTACGGGCCAGGAGTAGGCTACGGCTTGGGGGAAAGGTGTATGGTTGGTGGTCGGTTTCCTTTCCGGGCTAGGGTTAGGGTTAGGGAACGGCAAGGCTTAGGGCACAGGTGAGGGTACGGAAACGTGGGAGGGTCAGGCTACGGGCTGACGCACGGGTCAGTGCTAGCATACGGGCCAGGAGTAGGCTACGGCTTGGGGGTAAGGTGTAGGGTACGTGGTGGATTTCCGTTCAGGGTTAGGGTTAGGGTTAGGGAACAGCAAGGCTTAGGGCACAGGTGAGGGTACGGAAACGTGGGAGGGTCAGGCTATGTGCTGACGCACGGGTCAGTGCCAACGTACGGGCCAGGAGTAGGCTACGGCTTGGGGGAAAGTTGTAGGGTTGGTGGTGGGTTTCCGTTCCGGGCTAGGGTTAGGGTTAGGGAACGGCAAGGCTTAGGGCACAGGTGAGGGTACGGAAACATGGGAGGGTGAGGCTACGTGCTGACGCACGGGTCAGTGCTAGCATACGGGCCAGGAGTAGGCTACGGCGTAGGGTAAGGTGTAGGGCTGGTGGTGGGTTTCCGTTCCGGGCTAGGGTTAGGGTTAGGGAAAGGCAAGGCTTAGGGCACAGATGAGGGTACGGAAACGTGGCACGGTCAGGCTATGTGCTGATGCACGGGTCAGTGACAGCATACGGGCCAGGATTAGGCTACGGCGTAGGGTAAGGTGTAGGGCTGGTATTGGGTTTCCATTGTGGGCTAGGGTTAGGGTTAGGGAACGGCAAGGCTTAGGGCACAGGTGAGGGTACGGAAACGTGGGAGGGTCAGGCTACGTGCTGACGCACGGGTCAGTGCCAGCGTACGGGCCAGGATTAGGCTACGGCTTGGGGGAGAGGTGTAGGATTGGTGGTGGGTTTCCGTTCCGGGCTAGGTTTAGGGTTAGGGAACGGCAAGCCTTAGGGCACAGGTGAGGGTACGGAAACGTGTGAGGGTCAGGCTACGTGCTGACACACGGGTCAGTGCTAGCATACAGGCCAGGAGTAGGCTACGGCGTAGGGTAAGTTGTAGGGCTGGTGGTGGGTTTCCGTTCCGGGCTAGGGTTAGGGTTAGGGAACTGCAAGGCTTAGGGCACAGGTGAGGGTACGGAAACGTGGGAGGGTCAGGCTACGTGCTGACGCACGGGTCAGTGCCAGCGTACGGGCCAGGAGTAGGCTACGGCTTGGGGGTAAGTTGTAGGGCTGGTGGTGGGTTTCTGTGTCGGCCTAGGGTTAGGGTTAGGGAACGGCAAGGCTTAGGGCACAGGTGAGGGTACGGAAACGTGGGAGGGTCAGGCTACGGGCTGACGCACGGGTCAGTGCCAGCATACGGGCCAGGAGTAGGCTACGGCTTGGGGGAAAGGTGTATGGTTGGTGTTGGGTTTCCATTCCGGGCTAGGGTTAGGGTTAGGGAACGGCAAGGGTTAGGGCACAGGTGAGGGTACGGAAACGTGGGAGGGTCAGGCTACGTGCTTATGCACGGGTCAGTGCCAGCGTACGGGCCCGGAGTAGGCTACGGCGTAGGGTAAGGTGTAGGGCTGGTGGTGGGTTTTCGTTCCGGGCTAGGGTTAGGGTTAGGGAACGGCAAGGCTTAGGGCACAGGTGAGGGTACGGAAACGTGGGAGGGTCAGGCTACGTGCTGACGCATGGGTCAGTGCCAGCGTACGGGCCAGGAGTATGCTACGGCGTAGGGTAAGGTGTAGGGCTGATGGTGGGTTTCCGTTCCGGGCTAGGGTTAGGGTTAGGGAACGGCAAGGCTTAGGGCACAGGTGAGGGTACGGAAACGTGGGAGGGTCAGGCTACGTGCTGACGCACGGGTCAGTGCCAGCGTACGGGCCAGGAGTAGGCTACGGCGTACGGTAAGGTGTAGGGCTGGTGGTGGGTTTTCGTTCCGGGCTAGGGTTAGGGTTAGGGAACGGCAAGGCTTAGGGCACAGGTGAGGGTATAGAAACGTGGGAGGGTCAGTCTACGTGCTGACGCACGGGTCAGTGCCAGCATACGGGCCAGGAGTAGGCTACGGCGCAGGGTAAGGTGTAGGGCTGGTGGTGGTTTTCCGTTCCGGGCTAGGGTTAGGGTTAGGGAACGGCAAGGCTTAGGGCACAGGTGAGGGTACGGAAACGTGGGAGGGTCAGGCTACGGGCTGACGCACGGGTCAGTGCCAGCATACGGGCCAGGAGTAGGCTACGGCTTGGGGGTAAGGTGTAGGGCACGTGGTGGATTTCCTTTCAGGGCTAGGGTTAGGGTTAGGGAACAGGAAGGCTTAGGGCACAGATGAGGGTACGGAAACGTGGGAGGGTCAGGCTACGTGCTGAAGCACGGGTCAGTGCCAGCCTACGGGCCAGGAGTAGGCTACGGCTTGGGGGAAAGTTGTAGGGTTGGTGGCGGGTTTCCGTTCCGGGCTAGGGTTAGGGTTAGGGAACGGCAAGGCTTAGGGCACAGGTGAGGGTACGTAAACGTGGGAGGGTCACGCTACGTGCTGATGCACGGGTCAGTGCCAGCGTACGGGCCAGGAGTAGGCTACGGCTTGGGGGTAAGTTGTAGGGCTGGTGGTGGGTTTCTGTGTTGGCCTAGGGTTAGGGTTAGGGAACGGCAAGGCTTAGGGCACAGGTGAGGGTACGGAAACGTTGGAGGGTCAGGCTACGTGCTGACGCATGGGTCATTGCCAGCGTACGGGCCAGGAGTAGGCTACAGTTTAGGGTAAGGTGTAGGGCTGGTGGTGGGTTTCCATTCTGGGCTAGGGTTACGGTTAGGGAACGGCAAGGCTTAGGGCACAGGTGAGGGTACGTAAACGTGGGAGGGTCAGGCTACGTTCTGACACACGGGTCAGTGCCAGCATACGAGCCAGTAGTAGGCTACGGCGTAGGGTAAGGTGTAGGGCTGGTGGTTGGTTTCCATTCCGGGCTAGGGTTAGGGTTAGGGAACGGCAAGGCTTAGGGCACAGGTGAGGGTACGGAAACGTGGGAGGGTCAGGCTACGTGCTGACGCACGGGTCAGTGCCAGCGTACGGGCCAGGAGTAGGCTACGGCTTGGGGGAAAGGTGTATGGTTGGTGTTGGGTTTCCGTTCCGGGCTAGGGTTAGGGTTAGGGAACGGCAAGGCTTAGGGCACAGGTGAGGGTACGGAAACGTGGGAGGGCCAGGCTACGTGCTGACACACGGGTCAGTGCCAGCGTACGGGCCAGGAGTAAGCTACGGCGTAGGGTAAGGTGTAGGGCTGGTGGTGGGTTTCTGTTCCGGGCTAGGGTTAGGGTTAGGGAACGGCAAGGCTTAGGGCACAGGTGAGTGTACGGAAACGTGGGAGGGTCAGGCTACGTGCTGACGCACGGGTCAGTGCCAGCGTACGGGCCAGGAGTACTCTACGGCTTGGGGGTAAGTTGTAGGGCTGGTGGTCGGTTTCCGTTCCGGACTAGGGTTAGGTTTAGGGAACGGCAAGGCTTAGGGCACAGGTGAGGGTACGGAAACGTGGGAGGGTCAGGCTACGGGCTGACGCACGGGTCAGTGCCAGCATACGGGCCAGGAGTAGGCTACGGCTTGGGGGTAACGTGTAGGGCACGTGGTGGATTTCCGTTCAGGGCTAGGGTTAGGGATAGGGAACAGCAAGGCTTAGGGCACAGGTGTGGGTACGGAAACGTGGGCGGGTCAGGCTACGTGCTGACGCACGGGTCAGTGCCAGCGTACGGGCCAGGAGTAGGCTACGGCTTGGGGGAAAGTTGTAGGGTTGGTGGTGGGTTTCCGTTCCGGGCTAGGGTTAGGGTTAGGGAACGGCAAGGCTTAGGGCACAGGTGAGGGTACGGAAACGTGGGAGGGTGAGGCTACGTGCTGACGCACGGGTCAGTGCTAGCATACGGGCCAGGAGTAGGCTACGGCGTAGGGTAAGGTGTAGGGCTGGTGGTGGGTTTCCGTTCCGGGCTAGGGTTAGGGTTAGGGAACGGCAAGGCTTAGGGCACAGATGAGGGTACGGAAACGTGGCACGTTCAGGCTATGTGCTGATGCACGGGTCAGTGACAGCATACGGGCCAGGAGTAGGCTACCTCACAGGGTAAGGTGTAGGGCTGGTGGTGGGTTTTCGTTCCGGGCTAGGGTTAGGGTTAGGGAACGGCAAGGCTTAGGGCACACGTGAGGGTACGGAAACGTGGGAGGGTTAGGCTACGTGCTGACGCACGGGTCAGTGCCAGTGTACGGGCCAGGATTAGGCTACGGCTTGGGGGAGAGGTGTAGGGTTGGTGGTGGGTTTCCGTTCCAGGCTAGGGTTAGGGTTAGGGAACGGCAAGGCTTAGGGCACAGGTGAGGGTACGGAAACGTGGGAGGGTGAGGCTACGTGCTGACGCACGGGTCAGTGCTAGCATACGGGCCAGGAGTAGGCTACGGCCTAGGGTAAGGTGTAGGGCTGGTGGTGGGTTTCCGTTCCGGGCTAGGGTTAGGGTTAGGGAACGGCAAGGCTTAGGGCACAGATGAGGGTACGGAAACGTGGCACGGTCAGGCTATGTGCTGATGCACGGGTCAGTGACAGCATACGGGCCAGGTGTAGGCTACTGCACAGTGTAAGGTGTAGGGCTGGTGGTGGGTTTCCATTGTGGGCTAGGGTTAGGGTTAGGGAACGACAAGGCTTAGGGCACAGGTGAGGGTACGGAAACGTGGGAGGGTCAGGCTACGTGCTGACGCACGGGTCAGTGCCAGCGTACGGGCCAGGAGTAGGCTACGGCTTAGGGTAAGTGTAGGCCTCATGGTGGGTTTCCATTGTGGGCTAGGGTTAGGGTTAGGGAACGGAAAGGCTTAGGGCACAGGTGAGGGTACGGAAACGTGGGAGGGTCAGGCTACGTGCTGACGCATGGGTCAGTGCCAGCGTACGGGCCAGGAGTAGGCTACGGATTGGGGGTAAGGTGTAGGGCTGGTGGTGGGTTTCCGTTCCGGGCTAGGGTTAGGGTTAGGGAACTGCAAGGCTTAGGGCAGAGGTGAAGGTACGGAAACGTGGGAGGGTCAGGCTACGTGCTGACGCACGGGTCAGTGCCAGCGTACGGGCCAGGAGTAGGCTATGGCGTAGGGTAAGGTGTAGGGCTGGTGGTGGGTTTCCGTTCCGGGCTATGGTTAGGGTTAGGGAACGGCAAGGCTTAAGGCACGGGTGAGGTTTACGGAAACGTGGGAGGGTCAGGCTACGTGCTGACGCACGGGTCAGTGCCAGCGTACGGGCCAGGAGTAGTCTACGGCTTGGGGGTAAGTTGTAGGGCTGGTGGTCGGTTTCCGTTCCGGGCTAGGGTTAGGGTTAGGGAACGGCAAGGCTTAGGGCACAGGTGAGGGTACGGAAACTTGGGAGGGTCAGGCTACGGGCTGACGCACGGGTCAGTGCCAGCATACGGGCCAGGAGTAGGCTACGGCTTGGGGGTAAGGTGTAGGGCACGTGGTGGATTTCCGTTCAGGGCTAGGGTTAGGGTTAGGGAACAGCAAGGCTTAGGGCACAGGTGAGGGTACGGAAACGTGGGAGGGTCAGGCTACGTGCTGACGCACGGGTCAGTGCCAGCGTACGGGCCAGGAGTAGGCTACTGCTTGGGGGAAAGTTGTAGGGTTGGTGGTGGGTTTCCGTTCCGGGCTAGGGTTAGGGTTAGGGAACGGCAAGGCTTAGGGCACAGGTGAGGGTACGGAAACGTGGGAGGGTGAGGCTATGTGCTGATGCACGGGTCAGTGACAGCATACGGGCCAGGAGTAGGCTACTGCACAGGGTAAGGTGTAGGGCTGGTGGTGGGTTTCCATTGTGGGCTAGGGTTAGGGTTAGGGAACGGCAAGGCTTAGGGCACAGGTGAGGGTACGGAAACGTGGGAGGGTCAGGCTACGTGCTGACGCACGGGTCAGTGCCAGCGTACGGGCCCGGAGTAGGCTACGGCGTAGGGTAAGGTGTAGGGCTGGTGGTGGGTTTTCGTTCCGGGCTAGGGTTAGGGTTAGGGAATGGCAAGGCTTAGGGCACAGGTGAGGGTACAGAAACGTGGGAGGTTCAGTCTACGTGCTGACACACGGGTCAGTGCCAGCATATGGGCCAGGAGTAGGCTACCTCATAGGGTAAGGTGTAGGGCTGGTGGTGGGTTTCCGTTCCGGGCTAGGGTTAGTGTTAGGGAACGGCAAGGCTTAGGGCACAGGTGAGGGTACGGAAACGTTGGCGGGTCAGGCTACGTGCTGACGCACGGGTCAGTGCCAGCGTACGGGCCAGGAGTAGTCTACGGCTTGGGGGTAAGTTGTAGGGCTGGTGGTCGGTTTCCGTTCCGGGCTAGGCTTAGGGTTAGGGAACGGCAAGGCTTAGGGCACAGGTGAGGGTACGGAAACGTGGGAGGGTCAGGCTACGGGCTGACGCACGGGTCAGTGCCAGCATACGGGCCAGGAGTAGGCTACGGCTTGGGGGTAAGGTGTAGGGCACGTGGTGGATTTCCGTTCAGGGCTAGGGTTAGGGTTAGGGAATAGCAAGGCTTAGGGCACAGGTGAGGGTACGGAAACGTGGGAGGGTCAGGCTACGTGCTGATGCACGGGTCAGTGCCAGCGTACGGGCCAGGAGTAGGCTACGGCTTGGGGGAAAGTTGTAGGGTTGGTGGTGGGTTTCCGTTCCGGGCTAGGGTTAGGGTTAGGGAACGGCAAGGCTTAGGGCACAGGTGAGGGTACGGAAACGTGGGAGCGTGAGGCTACGTGCTGACGCACGGGTCAGTGCTAGCATACGGGCCAGGAGTAGGCAACGGCGTAGGGTAAGGTGTAGGGCTGGTGTTGGGTTTCCGTTCCGGGCTAGGGTTAGGGTTTGGGAACGGCAAGGCTTAGGGCACAGATGAGGGTACGGAAACGTGGCACGTTCAGGCTATGTGCTGATGCACGGGTCAGTGACAGCATACGGGCCAGGAGTAGGCTACCGCAAAGGGTAAGGTGTAGGGCTGGTGGTGGGTTTCCATTGTGCGCTAGGGTTAGGGTTAGGGAACGGCAAGGCTTAGGGCACAGGTGAGGGTACGGAAACGTGGGAGGGTCAGGCTACGTGCTGACGCACGGGTCAGTGCGAGCGTACGGGCCCGGAGTAGGCTACGGCGTAGGGTAAGGTGTAGGGCTGGTGGTGGGTTTTCGTTCCGGGCTAGGGTTAGGGTTAGGGAACGGCAAGGCTTAGGGCACAGGTGAGGGTACGGAAACGTGGGAGGGTTAGGCTACGTGCTGACGCACGGTTCAGTGCCAGCGTACGGGCCAGGATTAGGCTACTGCTTGGGGGAGAGGTGTAGGGTTGGTGGTGGGTTTAAGTTCCGGCCTAGGTTTAGGGTTAGGGAACGGCAAGCCTTAGGGCACAGGTGAGGGTACGGAAACGTGTGAGGGTCAGGCTACGTGCTGACGCAAGGGTCAGTGCTAGCATACAGGCCAGGAGTAGGCTACGGCGTAGGGTAAGGTGTAGGGCTGGTGGTGGGTTTCCGTTCCGGGCTAGGGTTAGGGTTAGGGAAATGCAAGGCTTAAGGCACAGGTGAGGGTACGGAAACGTGGGAGGGTCAGGCTACGTGCTGACGCACGGGTCATTGAAGCGTACGGGCCAGGAGTAGGCTACGGCTTGGGGGTAAGGTGTAGGGCTGGTGGTGGGTTTCTGTGTCGGCCTAGGGTTAGGGTTAGGGAACGGCAAGGCTTAGGGCACAGGTGAGGGTACGGAAACGTTGGAGGGTCAGGCTACGTGCTGACGCATGTGTCATTGCCAGCGTACGGGCCAGGAGTAGGCTACAGCTTAGGGTAAGGTGTAGGGCTGGTGGTGGGTTTCCGTTCTGGGCTATGGTTAGGGTTAGGGAACGGCAAGGCTTAGGGCACAGGTGAGGGTACGGAAACGTTGGAGGGTCAGGCTATGTTCTGACGCACGGGTCAGTGCCAGCATACGGGCCAGTAGTAGGCTACGGCGTAGGGTAAGGTGTAGGGCTGGTGGTGGGTTTCCATTCCCGGCTAGGGTTAGTGTAAGGGAACGGCAAGGCTTAGGACACAGGTGAGGGTACGGAAACGTGGGAGGGTCAGGCTACGTGCTGACGCACGGGTCAGTGCCAGCGTACGGGCCAGGAGTAGGCTACGGCTTGGGGGAAAGGTGTATGGTTGGTGTTGGGTTTCCGTTCCGGGCTAGGGTTAGGGTTAGGGAACGGCAATGCTTAGGGCACAGGTGAGGGTACGGAAACGTGGGAGGGTCAGGCTACGTGCTGACGCACGGGTCAGTGCCAGCGTACGGGCCAGGAGTAGGCTACGGCGTAGGGTAAGGTGTAGGGCTGGTGGTGGGTTTTCGTTCCGGGCTAGGGTTAGGGTTAGGGAACGGCAAGGCTTAGGGCACAGGTGAGGGTACGGAAACGTGGGAGGGTCAGGCTACGTGCTGACGCAGGGGTCAGTGCCAGCGTACGGGCCAGGAGTAGGCTACGGCGTAGGGTATGGTGTAGGGCTGATGGTGGGTTTCCGTTCCGGGCTAGGGTTAGGGTTAGGGAACTGCAAGGCTTAGGGCACAGGAGGGGGTACGGAAACGTGGGAGTGTCAGGCTACGTGCTGACGAACGGGTCAGTGCCAGCGTACGGGCCAGTAGTAGGCTACGGCTTGGGCGTAAGGTGTAGGGCTGGTGGTGGGTTTCCGTGCTGGCTTAGGGTTAGGGTTAGGGAACGGCAAGGCTTAGGGCACAGGTGAGGGTACAGAAACGTGGGAGGATCAGGCTACATGCTGACGCATGGGTCAGTGCCAGCGTATGGGCCAGGAGTAGGCTACCGCACAGGGTAAGGTGTAGGGCTGGTGGTGGGTTTCCATTGTGTGCTAGGGTTAGGGTTAGGGAACGGCAAGGCATAGGGCAGAGGTGAAGGTACGGAAACGTGGGAGGCTCACGCGACGTGCTGACGCACGCGTCAGTGCCAGCGTACGGGCCAGGAGTAGGCTACGGCTTGGGGGAAAGGTGTAGGGTTGGGGGTGGGTTTCCGTTCCGGGCTAGGGTTAGGGTTAGGGAACGGCAAGGCTTAGGGCACAGGTGAGGGTACGGAAACGTGTCAGGCTGAGGCTACGTGCTGACGCACGGGTCAGTGCCAGCATACGGGCCAGGAGTAGGCTACGGCGTAGGGTAAGGTGTAGGGCTGGTGGTGGGTTTCTGTGCCGGCCTAGGGTTAGGGTTAGGGAACGGCAAGGCTTACGGCACAGGTGAGGTTACGGAAACGTGGGAGGGTCAGGCTACGTGCTGACGCACGGGTCAGTGCCAGCGTACGGGCCAGGAGTAGGGTAAGGTGTAGGACTGGTGGTGGGTTTCCTTTACGGGCTAGGGTTAGGGTTAGGGAACGGCAAGGCTTAGGGCACAGGTGATGGTACGGAAACGTTGGAGGGTCAGGCTACGTGCTGACGCATGGGTCATTGCCAGCGTACGGGTCAGGAGTAGGCTACAGCTTAGGGTAAGGTGTAGGGCTGGTGGTGTGTTTCCGTTCTGGGCTAGGGTTAGGGTTAGGGAACGGCAAGGCTTAGGGCACAGGTGAGGGTACGGAAACGTGTGAGGTTCAGTCTACGTGCTGACGCACGGGTCAGTGCCAGCATACGGGCCAGGAGTAGGCTACAGCGTAGGGTAAGGTGTAGGGCTGGTGGTGGGTTTCCGTTCCGGGCTAGGGTTAGGGTTAGGGAACGGCAAGGCTTAGGGCACAGGTGAGGGTACGGAAACGTGGGAGGGTCAGGCTACGTGCTGACGCACGGGTCAGTGCCAGCATACGGGCCAGTAGTAGGCTACGGCGTAGGGTAAGGTGTAGGGCTGGTGGTTGGTTTCCATTCCGGGCTAGGGTTAGGGTTAGGGAACGGCAAGGCTTAGGGCACAGGTGAGGGTACGGAAACGTGAGAGGGTCAGGCTACGTGCTGACGCACGGGTCAGTGCCAGCGTACGGGCCAGGAGTAGGTTACGGCTTGGGGGAAAGGTGTATGGTTGGTGTTGGGTTTCCGTTCCGGGCTAGGTTTAGGGTTAGGGAACGGCAAGGCTTAGGGCACAGGTGAGGGTACGGAAACGTGGGAGGGCCAGGCTACGTGCTGACGCACGTGTCAGTGCCAGCGTACAGGCCAGGAATAGGCTACGGCGTAGGGAAAGGTGTAGGGCTGGTGGTGGGTTTTCGTTCCGGGCTAGGGTTAGGGTTAGGGAACGGCAAGGCTTAGGGCACAGGTGAGGGTACGGAAACGTGGGAGGGTCAGGCTACGTGCTGACGCACTGGTCAGTGCCAGCGTACGGGCCAGGAGAAGGCTACGGCGTAGGGTAAGGTGTAGGGCTGATGGTGGGTTTCCGTTCCGGGCTAGGGTTAGGGTTAGGGAACGGCAAGGCTTAGGGCACAGGTGAGGGTACGGAAACGTGGGACGGTCAGGCTACGTGCTGACTCACGGGTCAGTGCCAGTGTACGGGCCAGGAGTAGTTTACGGCTTGGGGGTAAGTTGTAGGGCTGGTGGTCGGTTTCCGTTCCGGGCTAGGGTTAGGGTTAGGGAACGGCAAGGCTTAGGGCACAGGTGAGGGTACGGAAACGTGGGAGGGTCAGGCTACGGGCTGACGCACGGGTCAGTGCCAGCATACGGGCCAGGAGTAGGCTACGGCTTGGGGGTAAGGTGTAGGGCACGTGGTGGATTTCCTTTCAGGGCTAGGGTTAGGGTTAGGGAACAGCAAGGCTTAGGGCACAGGTGAGGGTACGGAAACGTGGGAGGGTCAGGCTACGTGCTGACGCATGGGTCAGTGCCAGCCTACGGGCCAGGAGTAGGCTACGGCTTGGGGGAAAGTTGTAGGGTTGGTGGTGGGTTTCCGTTCCGGGCTAGGGTTAGGGTTAGGGAACGGCAAGGCTTAGGGCACAGGTGAGGGTACGGAAACGTGTGAGGGTCAGGCTACGTGCTGATGCTCGGGTCAGTGCTAGCATACAGGCCAGGAGTAGGCTACGGCGTAGGGTAAGGTGTAGGGCTGGTGGTGGGTTTCCGTTACGGGCTAGGGTTAGGGTTAGGGAACGGCAAGGCTTAGGGCACAGGTGAGGGTACGGAAACGTGGGAGCGTGAGGCTACGTGCTGACGCACGGGTCAGGGCTAGCGTACGGGCCAGGAGTAGGCAACGGCGTAGGGTAAGGTGTAGGGCTGGTGTTGGGTTTCCGTTCCGGGCTAGGGTTAGGGTTTGGGAACGGCAAGGCTTAGGGCACAGATGAGGGTACGGAAACGTGGCACGTTCAGGCTATGTGCTGATGCACGGGTCAGTGACAGCATACGGGCCAGGAGTAGGCTACCGCAAAGGGTAAGGTGTAGGGCTGGTGGTGGGTTTCCATTGTGGGCTAGGGTTAGGGTTAGGGAACGGCAAGGCTTAGGGCACAGGTGAGGGTACGGAAACGTGGGAGGGTCAGGCTACGTGCTGACGCACGGGTCAGTGCGAGCGTACGGGCCCGGAGTAGGCTACGGCGTAGGGTAAGGTGTAGGGCTGGTGGTGGGTTTTTGTTCCGGGCTAGGGTTAGGGTTAGGGAACGGCAAGGCTTAGGGCACAGGTGAGGGTACGGAAACGTGGGACGGTTAGGCTACGTGCTGACGCACGGTTCAGTGCCAGCGTACGGGCCAGGATTAGGCTACTGCTTGGGGGAGAGGTGTAGGGTTGGTGGTGGGTTTAAGTTCCGGGCTAGGTTTAGGGTTAGGGAACGGCAAGCCTTAGGGCACAGGTGAGGGTACGGAAACGTGTGAGGGTCAGGCTACGTGCTGACGCAAGGGTCAGTGCTAGCATACTGGCCAGGAGTAGGCTACGGCGTAGGGTAAGGTGTAGGGCTGGTGGTGGGTTTCCGTTCCGGGCTAGGGTTAGGGTTAGGGAAATGCAAGGCTTAAGGCACAGGTGAGGGTACGGAAACGTGGGAGGGTCAGGCTACGTGCTGACGCACGGGTCATTGAAGCGTACGGGCCAGGAGTAGGCTACGGCTTGGGGGTAAGGTGTAGGGCTGGTGGTGGGTTTCTGTGTCGGCCTAGGGTTAGGGTTAGGGAACGGCAAGGCTTAGGGCACAGGTGAGGGTACGGAAACGTTGGAGGGTCAGGCTACGTGCTGACGCATGTGTCATTGCCAGCGTACGGGCCAGGAGTAGGCTACAGCTTAGGGTAAGGTGTAGGGCTGGTGGTGGGTTTCCGTTCTGGGCTATGGTTAGGGTTAGGGAACGGCAAGGCTTAGGGCACAGGTGAGGGTACGGAAACGTTGGAGGGTCAGGCTATGTTCTGACGCACGGGTCAGTGCCAGCATACGGGCCAGTAGTATGCTACGGCGTAGGGTAAGGTGTAGGGCTGGTGGTGGGTTTCCATTCCCGGCTAGGGTTAGGGTAAGGGAACGGCAAGGCTTAGGGCACAGGTGAGGGTACGGAAACGTGGGAGGGTCAGGCTACGTGCTGACGCACGGGTCAGTGCCAGCGTACGGGCCAGGAGTAGGCTACGGCTTGGGGGAAAGGTGTATGGTTGGTGTTGGGTTTCCGTTCCGGGCTAGGGTTAGGGTTAGGGAACGGCAAGGCTTAGGGCACAGGTGAGGGTACGGAAACGTGGGAGGGTCAGGCTACGTGCTGACGCACGGGTCAGTGCCAGCGTACGGGCCAGGAGTAGGCTACGGCGTAGGGTAAGGTGTAGGGCTGGTGGTGGGTTTTCGTTCCGGGTTAGGGTTAGGGTTAGGGAACGGCAAGGCTTAGGGCACAGGTGAGGGTACGGAAACGTGGGAGGGTCAGGCTACGTGCTGACGCAGGGGTCAGTGCCAGCGTACGGGCCCGGAGTAGGCTACGGCGTAGGGTATGGTGTAGGGCTGATGGTGGGTTTCCGTTCCGGGCTAGGGTTAGGGTTAGGGAACTGCAAGGCTTAGGGCACAGGAGGGGGTACGGAAACGTGGGAGTGTCAGGCTACGTGCTTACGAACGGGTCAGTGCCAGCGTACGGGCCAGTAGTAGGCTACGGCTTGGGGGTAAGGTGTAGGGCTGGTGGTGGGTTTCCGTGCTGGCTTAGGGTTAGGGTTAGGGAACGGCAAGGCTTAGGGCACAGGTGAGGGTACAGAAACGTGGGAGGATCAGGCTACATGCTGACGCATGGGTCAGTGCCAGCGTATGGGCCAGGAGTAGGCTACCGCACAGGGTAAGGTGTAGGGCTGGTGGTGGGTTTCCATTGTGTGCTAGGGTTAGGGTTAGGGAACGGCAAGGCATAGGGCAGAGGTGAAGGTACGGAAACGTGGGAGGCTCAGGCGACGTGCTGACGCACGCGTCAGTGCCAGCGTACGGGCCAGGAGTAGGCTACGGCTTGGGGGAAAGGTGTAGGGTTGGGGGTGGGTTTCCGTTCCGGGCTAGGGTTAGGGTTAGGGAACGGCAAGGCTTAGGGCACAGGTGAGGGTACGGAAACGTGTCAGGCTGAGGCTACGTGCTGACGCACGGGTCAGTGCCAGCATACGGGCCAGGAGTAGGCTACGGCGTAGGGTAAGGTGTAGGGCTGGTGGTGGGTTTCCGTTCCGGGCTAGGGTTAGGGTTAGGGAACGGCAAGGCTTAGGGCACAGGTGAGTGTACGGAAACGTGGGAAGCTCAGGCTACGTGGTGACGCACAGGTCAGTGCCAGCATACGGGCCAGGAGTAGGCTACGGCTTGGGGGTAAGGTGTAGGGCTGGTGGTGGGTTTCTGTGCCGGCCTAGGGTTAGGGTTAGGGAACGGCAAGGCTTACGGCACAGGTGAGGTTACGGAAACGTGGGAGGGTCAGGCTACGTGCTGACGCACGGGTCAGTGCCAGCGTACGGGCCAGGAGTAGGCTAAGGCGTAGGGTAAGGTGTAGGACTGGTGGTGGGTTTCCTTTACGGGCTAGGGTTAGGGTTACGGAACGGCAAGGCTTAGGGCACAGGTGATGGTACGGAAACGTTGGAGGGTCAGGCTACGTGCTGACGCATGGGTCATTGCCAGCGTACGGGTCAGGAGTTGGCTACAGCTTAGGGTAAGGTGTAGGGCTGGTGGTGTGTTTCCGTTCTGGGCTAGGGTTAGGGTTAGGGAACGGCAAGGCTTAGGGCACAGGTGAGGGTACGGAAACGTGTGAGGTTCAGTCTACGTGCTGACGCACGGGTCAGTGCCAGCATACGGGCCAGGAGTAGGCTACAGCGTAGGGTAAGGTGTAGGGCTGGTGGTGGGTTTCCGTTCCGGGCTAGGGTTAGGGTTAGGGAACGGCAAGGCTTAGGGCACAGGTGAGGGTACGGAAACGTGGGAGGGTCAGGCTACGTGCTGACGCACGGGTCAGTGCCAGCATACGGGCCAGTAGTAGGCTACGGCGTAGGGTAAGGTGTAGGGCTGGTGGTTGGTTTCCATTCCGGGCTAGGCTTAGGGTTAGGGAACGGCAAGGCTTAGGGCACAGGTGAGGGTACGGAAACGTGAGAGGGTCAGGCTACGTGCTGACGCACGGGTCAGTGCCAGCGTATGGGCCAGGAGTAGGTTACGGCTTGGGGGAAAGGTGTATGGTTGGTGTTGGGTTTCCGTTCCGGGCTAGGTTTAGGGTTAGGGAACGGCAAGGCTTAGGGCACAGGTGAGGGTACGGAAACGTGGGAGGGCCAGGCTACGTGCTGACGCACGTGTCAGTGCCAGCGTACAGGCCAGGAATAGGCTACGGCGTAGGGAAAGGTGTAGGGCTGGTGGTGGGTTTTCGTTCCGGGCTAGGGTTAGGGTTAGGGAACGGCAAGGCTTAGGGCACAGGTGAGGGTACGGAAACGTGGGAGGGTCAGGCTACGTGCTGACGCACTGGTCAGTGCCAGCGTACGGGCCAGGAGAAGGCTACGGCGTAGGGTAAGGTGTAGGGCTGATGGTGGGTTTCCGTTCCGGGCTAGGGTTAGGGTTAGGGAACGGCAAGGCTTAGGGCACAGGTGAGGGTACGGAAACGTGGGACGGTCAGGCTACGTGCTGACTCACGGGTCAGTGCCAGTGTACGGGCCAGGAGTAGTTTACGGCTTGGGGGTAAGTTGTAGGGCTGGTGGTGTGTTTCCGTTCCGGGCTAGGGTTAGGGTTAGGGAACGGCAAGGCTTAGGGCACAGGTGAGGGTACGGAAACGTGGGAGGGTCAGGCTACGGGCTGACGCACGGGTCAGTGCCAGCATACGGGCCAGGAGTAGGCTACGGCTTGGGGGTAAGGTGTAGGGCACGTGGTGGATTTCCTTTCAGGGCTAGGGTTAGGGTTAGGGAACAGCAAGGCTTAGGGCACAGGTGAGGGTACGGAAACGTGGGAGGGTCAGGCTACGTGCTGACGCATGGGTCAGTGCCAGCCTACGGGCCAGGAGTAGGCTACGGCTTGGGGGAAAGTTGTAGGGTTGGTGGTGGGTTTCCGTTCCGGGCTAGGGTTAGGGTTAGGGAACGGCAAGGCTTAGGGCACAGGTGAGGGTACGGAAACGTGTGAGGGTCAGGCTACGTGCTGATGCTCGGGTCAGTGCTAGCATACAGGCCAGGAGTAGGCTACGGCGTAGGGTAAGGTGTAGGGCTGGTGGTGGGTTTCCGTTCCGGGCTAGGGTTAGGGTTAGGGAACTGCAAGGCTTAGGGCACAGGTGAGGATACGGAAACGTGGGAGGGTCAGGCTACGTGCTGACGCACGGGTCAGTGCCAGCGTACAGGCCAGGAGTAGGCTACGGCTTTGCGGTAAGGTGTAGGGCTGGTGGTGGGTTTCCGTGCTGGCTTAGGGTTAGGGTTAGGGAACGGCAAGGCTTAGGGCACAGGTGAGGGTACAGAAACGCGGGAGGGTCAGGCTACGTGCTGACGCACGGGTCAGTGCCAGCGTACGGGCCAGGAGTAGGCTACGGCTTGGGGGTAAGTTGTAGGGCTGGTGGTGGGTTTCTGTGTCGGCCTAGGGTTAGGGTTAGGGAACGGCAAGGCTTAGGGCACAGGTGAGGGTACGGAAACGTTGGAGGGTCAGGCTACGTGGTGACGCATGTGTCATTGCCAGCGTACGGGCCAGGAGTAGGCTACAGCTTAGGGTAAAGTGTAGGGCTGGTGGTGGGTTTCCGTTATGGGCTAGTGTTAGGGTTAGGGAACGGCAAGGCTTAGGGCACAGGTGAGGGTACGTAAACGTGGGAGGGTCAGGCTATGTTCTGACGCACGGGTCAGTGCCAGCATACGGGCCAGTAGTAGGCTACGGCGTAGGGTAAGGTGTAGGGCTGGTGGTGGGTTTCCATTCCGTGCTAGGGTTAAGGTTAGGGAACGGCAAGGCTTAGGGCACAGGTGAGTGTACGGAAACGTGGGAGGGTCAGGCTACGTGCTGACGCACGGGTCAGTCCCAGCGTACGGGCCAGGAGTAGGCTACGCCTTTGGGGAAAGGTGTATGGTTGGTGTTGGGTTTCCGTTCCGGGCTAGGGTTAGGGTTAGGGAACGGCAAGGCTTAGGGCACAGGTGAGGGTACGGAAACGTGGGAGTGTCAGGCTACGTGCTGATGCACGGGTCAGTGCCAGCGTACGGGCCCGGAGTAGGCTACGGCGTAGGGTAAGGTGTAGGGCTGGTGGTGGGTTTTTGTTACGGGCTAGGGTTAGGGTTAGGGAACGGCAAGGCTTAGGGCACAGGTGAGGGTACGGAAACGTGGGAGGGTCAGGCTACGTGCTGACGCACGGGTCAGTGCCAGCGTACGGGCCAGGAGTAGGCTACGGCGTAGGGTAAGGTGTTGGGCTGATGGTGGGTTTCCGTTCAGGGCTAGGGTTAGGGTTAGGGAACGGCAAGGCTTAGGGCACAGGTGAGGGTACGGAAACGTGGGACGGTCAGGCTACGTGCTGACGCACGGGTCAGGGCCAGCGTACGGGCCAGGAGTAGGCTACGGCATACGGTAAGGTGTAGGGCTGGTGGTGGGTTTTCGTTCCGGGCTAGGGTTAGGGTTAGGGAACGGCAAGGCTTAGGGCACAGGTGAGGGTATATAAACGTGGGAGGGTCAGTCTACGTGCTGACGCACGGGTCAGTGCCAGCATACGGGCCAGGAGTAGGCTACGGCGCAGGGTAAGGTGTAGGGCTGGTGGTCGTTTTCCGTTCCGGGCTAGGGTTAGGGTTAGGAAACGGCAAGGCTTAGGGCACAGGTGAGGGTACGGAAACGTGGGAGGGTCAGGCTACGTGCTGACTCACGGGTCAGTGCCAGTGTACGGGCCAGGAGTAGTTTACGGCTTGGGGGTAAGTTGTAGGGCTGGTGGTCGGTTTCCGTTCCGGGCTAGGGTTAGGGTTAGGGAACGGCAAGGCTTAGGGCACATGTGAGGGTACGGAAACGTGGGAGGGTCAGGCTACGGGCTGACGCACGGGTCAGTGCCAGCATACGGGCCAGGAGTAGGCTACGGCTTGGGGGTAAGGTGTAGGGCACGTGGTGGATTTCCTTTCAGGGCTAGGGTTAGGGTTAGGGAACAGCAAGGCTTAGGGCACAGGTGAGGGTACGGAAACGTGGGAGGGTCAGGCTACGTGCTGACGCATGGGTCAGTGCCAGCCTACGGGCCAGGAGTAGGCTACGGCTTGGGGGAAAGTTGTAGGGTTGGTGGTGGGTTTCCGTTCCGGGCTAGGGTTAGGGTTAGGGAACGGCAAAGCTTAGGGCCCAGGTGAGGGTACGGAAACGTGGGAGGGTGAGGCTACGTGCTGACGCACGGGTCAGTGCTAGCATACGGGCCAGGAGTAGGCTACGGCGTAGGGTAAGGTGTAGGGCTGGTGGTGGGTTTCCATTGTGGGCTAGGGTTAGGGTTAGGGAACGGCAAGGCTTAGGGCACAGGTGAGGGTACGGAAACGTGGGAGGGTCAGGCTACGTGCTGACGCACGGGTCAGTGCCAGCGTACGGGCCCGGTGTAGGCTACCGCGTAGTGTTAGGTGTAGGGCTGGTGGTGGGTTTCCGTTCCGGGCTAGGGTTAGGGTTAGGGAACGGCAAGGCTTAGGGCACAGGTGAGGGTACGGAAACGTGGGAGGGTTAGGCTACGTGCTGACGCACGGGTCCGTGCCAGCGTACGGGCCAGGATTAGGCTACGGCTTGGGGGAGATGTGTAGGGTTGGTGGTGGGTTTCCGTTCTGGGCTAGGTTTAGGGTTAGGGAACGGCAAGGCTTAGGGCACAGGTGAGGGTACGGAAACGTGGGAGGGTCAGGCTACGTGCTGACGCACGGGTCAGTGCCAGCGTACGGGCCAGGAGTAGGCTACGGCTTGGGGGTAAGGTGTAGGGCTGGTGGTGGGTTTCCGTGCTGGCTTAGGGTTAGGGTTAGGGAACGGCAAGGCTTAGGGCACTGGTGAGGGTTCAGAAACGCGGGAGGGTCAGGCTACGTGCTGACGTACGGGTCAGTGCCAGCGTACGGGCCAGGAGTAGGCTACGGCTTGGGGGTAAGTTGTAGGGCTGGTGGTGGGTTTCCGTTCCGGGCTAGGGTTAGGGTTAGGGAACGGCAAGGCTTAGGGCACAGGTGAGGGTACGGAAACGCTGGAGGGTCAGGCTACGTGCTGACACATGTGTCATTGCCAGCGTACGGGCCAGGAGTAGGCTACAGCTTAGGGTAAGGTGTAGGGCTGGTGGTGGGTTTCCGTTCTGGGCTAGGATTAGGGTTAGGGAACGGCAAGGCTTAGGGCATAGGTGAGGGTACGTAAACGTGGGAGGGTCAGGCTATGTTCTGACGCACGGGTCAGTGCCAGCATACGGGCCAGTAGTAGGCTACGGCGTAGGGTAAGTTGTAGGGCTGGTGGTGGGTTTCCATTCCGGGCTAGGGTTAGGGTTAGGGAACGGCAAGGCTTAGGGCACAGGTGAGGGTACGGAAAGGTGGGAGGGTCAGTCTACGTGCTGACGCACGGGTCAGTTCCAGCGTACGGGCCAGGAGTAGGCTACGGCTTGGGGGAAAGTTGTATGGTTGGTGATGGGTTTCCGTTCCGGGCTAGGGTTAGGGTTAGGGAACGGCAAGGCTTAGGGCACAGGTGAGGGTACGGAAACGTGGGAGGGTCAGGCTACGTGCTGACGCACGGGTCAGTGCCAGCGTACGGGCCAGGAGTAGGCTACGGCGTAGGGTAAGGTGTAGGGCTGGTGGTGGGTTTCCGTTCTGGGCTAGGGTTAGGGTTAGGGAACGGCAAGGCTTAGGGCACAGGTGAGGGTACGTAAACGTGGGAGGGTCAGGCTACGTTCTGACGCACGGGTCAGTGCCAGCATACGGGCCAGTAGTAGGCTACGGCGTAGGGTAAGGTGTAGGGCTGGTGGTGGGTTTTCGTTCCGGGCTAGTGTTAGGGTTAGGGAACGGCAAGGCTTAGGGCACAGGTGAGGGTACGGAAACGTGGGAGGGTCAGGCTACGTGCTGACGCACGTGTCAGTGCCAGCGTACGGGCCAGGAGTAGGCTATGGCGTAGGGTAAGGTGTAGGGCTGGTGGTGGGTTTTCGTTCCGGGCTAGGGTTAGGGTTAGGGAACGGCAAGGCTTAGGGCACAGGTGAGGGTACGGAAACGTGGGAGGGTCAGGCTACGTGCTGACGCACGGGTCAGTGCCAGCGTACGGGCCAGGAGTAGGCTACGGCTTAGGGTAAGGTGTAGGCCTGATGGTGGGTTTCCATTGTGGGCTAGGGTTAGGGTTAGGGAACGGAAAGGCTTAGGGCACAGGTGAGGGTACGGAAACGTGGGAGGGTCAGGCTACGTGCTGACGCATGGGTCAGTGCCAGCGTACGGGCCAGGAGTAGGCTACGGATTGGGGGTAAGGTGTAGGGCTGGTGGTGGGTTTCCGTTCCGGGCTAGGGATAGGGTTAGGGAACTGCAAGGCTTAGGGCAGAGGTGAGGTACGGAAACGTGGGAGGGTCAGGCTACATGCTGACGCACGGGTCAGTGCCAGCGTACGGGCCAGGAGTAGGCTACGGCGTAGGGTAAGGTGTAGGGCTGGTGGTGGGTTTCCGTTCCGGGCTATGGTTAGGGTTAGGGAACGGCAAGGCTTAAGGCACGGGTGAGGTTTACGGAAACGTGGGAGGGTCAGGCTACGTGCTGACGCACGGGTCAGTGCCAGCGTACGGGCCAGTAGTAGTCTACGGCTTGGGGGTAAGTTGTAGGGCTGGTGGTCGGTTTCCGTTCCGGGCAAGGGTTAGGGTTAGGGAACGGCAAGGCTTAGGGCACAGGTGAGGGTACGGAAACTTGGGAGGGTCAGGCTACGGGCTGACGCACGGGTCAGTGCCAGCATACGGGCCAGGAGTAGGCTACGGCTTGGGGGTAAGGTGTAGGGCACGTGGTGGATTTCCGTTCAGGGCTAGGGTTAGGGTTAGGGAACAGCAAGGCTTAGGGCACAGGTGAGGGTACGGAAACGTGGGAGGGTCAGGCTACGTGCTGTCGCACGGGTCAGTGCCAGCGTACGGGCCAGGAGTAGGCTACTGCTTGGGGGAAAGTTGTAGGGTTGGTGGTGGGTTTCCGTTCCGGGCTAGGGTGAGGGTTAGGGAACGGCAAGGCTTAGGGCACAGGTGAGGGTACGGAAACGTGGGAGGGTGAGGCTATGTGCTGATGCACGGGTCAGTGACAGCATACGGGCCAGGAGTAGGCTACTGCACAGGGTAAGGTGTAGGGCTGGTTATGGGTTTCCATTGTGGGCTAGGGTTAGGGTTAGGGAACGGCAAGGCTTAGGGCACAGGTGAGGGTACGGAAACGTGGGAGGGTCAGGCTACGTGCTGACGCACGGGTCAGTGCCAGCGTACGGGCCCGGAGTAGGCTACGGCGTAGGGTAAGGTGTAGGGCTGGTGGTGGGTTTTCGTTCCGGGCTAGGGTTAGGGTTAGGGAACGGCAAGGCTTAGGGCACAGGTGAGGGTACAGAAACGTGGGAGGTTCAGTCTACGTGCTGACACACGGGTCAGTGCCAGCATATGGGCCAGGAGTAGGCTACCTCATAGGGTAAGGTGTAGGGCTGGTGGTGGGTTTCCGTTCCGGGCTAGGGTTAGTGTTAGGGAACGGCAAGGCTTAGGGCACAGGTGAGGGTACGGAAACGTTGGCGGGTCAGGCTACGTGCTGACGCACGGGTCAGTGCCACCTTACGGGCCAGGAGTAGTGTACGGCTTGGGGGTAAGTTGTAGGGCTGGTGGTCGGTTTCCGTTCCGGGCTAGGCTTAGGGTTAGGGAACGGCAAGGCTTAGGGCACAGGTGAGGGTACGGAAACGTGGGAGGGTCAGGCTACGGGCTGACGCACGGGTCAGTGCCAGCATACGGGCCAGGAGTAGGCTACGGCTTGGTGGTAAGGTGTAGGGCACGTGGTGGATTTCCGTTCAGGGCTAGGGTTAGGGTTAGGGAACAGCAAGGCTTAGGGCACAGGTGAGGGTACGGAAACGTGGGAGGGTCAGGCTACGTGCTGACGCACGGGTCAGTGCCAGCGTACGGGCCTGGAGTAGGCTACGGCTTGGGGGAAAGTTGTAGGGTTGGTGGTGGGTTTCCGTTCCGGGCTAGGGTTAGGGTTAGGGAACGGCAAGGCTTAGGGCACAGGTGAGGGTACGGAAACGTGGGAGGGTGAGGCTACGTGCTGACGCACGTGTCAGTGCTAGCATACGGGCCAGGAGTAGGCTACGGCGTAGGGTAAGGTGTAGGGCTGGTGTTGGGTTTCCGTTCCGGGCTAGGGTTAGGGTTAGGGAACGGCAAGGCTTAGGGCACAGATGAGGGTACGGAAACGTGGCACGGTCAGGCTATGTGCCGATGCATGGGTCAGTGACAGCATACGGGCCAGGAGTAGGCTACCGCACAGGGTAAGGTGTAGGGCTGGTGGTGGGTTTCCATTGTGGGCTAGGGTTAGGGTTAGGGAACGGCAAGGCATAGGGCACAGGTGAGGGTACGGAAACGTGGGACGGTCAGGCTACGTGCTGACGCACGGGTCAGTGCCAGCGTACGGGCCAGGAGTAGGCTACGGCTTGGGGGTAAGGTGTAGGGCTGGTGGTGGGTTTCCGTGCTGGCCTAGGGTTAGGGTTGGGGAACGGCAAGGCTTAGGGCACAGGTGAGGGTACAGAAACGTGGGAGGGTCAGGCTACGTGCTGACGCAAGGGTCATTGCCAGCGTACGGGCCAGGAGTAGGCTACAGCTTAGGGTAAGGTGTAGGGCTGGTGGTGGGTTTCCGTTCTGGGCTAGGGTTAGGGTTAGGGAACGGCAAGGCTTAGGGCACAGGTGAGGGTACGTAAACGTGGGAGGGTCAGGCTACGTTCTGACGCACGGGTCAGTGCCAGCATACGGGCCAGTAGTAGGCTACGGCGTAGGGTAAGGTGTAGGGCTGGTGGTGGGTTTTCGTTCCGGGCTAGGGTTAGGGTTAGGGAACGGCAAGGCTTAGGGCACAGGTGAGGGTACGGAAACGTGGGAGGGTCAGGCTACGTGCTGACGCACGGGTCAGTGCCAGCGTAAGGGCCAGGAGTAGGCTATGGCGTAGGGTAAGGTGTAGGGCTGGTGGTGGGTTTTCTTTCCGGGCTAGGGTTAGGGTTAGGGAACGGCAAGGCTTAGGGCACAGGTGAGGGTACGGAAACGTGGGAGGGTCAGGCTACGTGCTGACGCACGGGTCAGTGCCAGCGTACGGGCCAGGAGTAGGCTACGGCTTAGGGTAAGTGTAGGCCTCATGGTGGGTTTCCATTGTGGGCTAGGGTTAGGGTTAGGGAACGGAAAGGCTTAGGGCACAGGTGAGGGTACGGAAACGTGGGAGGGTCAGGCTACGTGCTGACGCATGGGTCAGTGCCAGCGTACGGGCCAGGAGTAGGCTACGGATTGGGGGTAAGGTGTAGGGCTGGTGGTGGGTTTCCGTTCCGGGCTAGGGTTAGGGTTAGGGAACTGCAAGGCTTAGGGCAGAGGTGAAGGTACGGAAACGTGGGAGGGTCAGGCTACGTGCTGACGCACGGGTCAGTGCCAGCGTACGGGCCAGGAGTAGGCTATGGCGTAGGGTAAGGTGTAGGGCTGGTGGTGGGTTTCCGTTCCGGGCTATGGTTAGGGTTAGGGAACGGCAAGGCTTAAGGCACGGGTGAGGTTTACGGAAACGTGGGAGGGTCAGGCTACGTGCTGACGCACGGGTCAGTGCCAGCGTACGGGCCAGGAGTAGTCTACGGCTTGGGGGTAAGTTGTAGGGCTGGTGGTCGGTTTCCGTTCCGGGCTAGGGTTAGGGTTAGGGAACGGCAAGGCTTAGGGCACAGGTGAGGGTACGGAAACTTGGGAGGGTCAGGCTACGGGCTGACGCACGGGTCAGTGCCAGCATACGGGCCAGGAGTAGGCTACGGCTTGGGGGTAAGGTGTAGGGCACGTGGTGGATTTCCGTTCAGGGCTAGGGTTAGGGTTAGGGAACAGCAAGGCTTAGGGCACAGGTGAGGGTACGGAAACGTGGGAGGGTCAGGCTACGTGCTGACGCACGGGTCAGTGCCAGCGTACGGGCCAGGAGTAGGCTACTGCTTGGGGGAAAGTTGTAGGGTTGGTGGTGTGTTTCCGTTCCGGGCTAGGGTTAGGGTTAGGGAACGGCAAGGCTTAGGGCACAGGTGAGGGTACGGAAACGTGGGAGGGTGAGGCTATGTGCTGATGCACGGGTCAGTGACAGCATACGGGCCAGGAGTAGGCTACTGCACAGGGTAAGGTGTAGGGCTGGTGGTGGGTTTCCATTGTGGGCTAGGGTTAGGGTTAGGGAACGGCAAGGCTTAGGGCACAGGTGAGGGTACGGAAACGTGGGAGGGTCAGGCTACGTGCTGACGCACGGGTCAGTGCCAGCGTACGGGCCCGGAGTAGGCTACGGCGTAGGGTAAGGTGTAGGGCTGGTGGTGGGTTTTCGTTCCGGGCTAGGGTTAGGGTTAGGGAATGGCAAGGCTTAGGGCACAGGTGAGGGTACAGAAACGTGGGAGGTTCAGTCTACGTGCTGACACACGGGTCAGTGCCAGCATATGGGCCAGGAGTAGGCTACCTCATAGGGTAAGGTGTAGGGCTGGTGGTGGGTTTCCGTTCCGGGCTAGGGTTAGTGTTAGGGAACGGCAAGGCTTAGGGCACAGGTGAGGGTACGGAAACGTTGGCGGGTCAGGCTACGTGCTGACGCACGGGTCAGTGCCAGCGTACGGGCCAGGAGTAGTCTACGGCTTGGGGGTAAGTTGTAGGGCTGGTGGTCGGTTTCCGTTCCGGGCTAGGCTTAGGGTTAGGGAACGGCAAGGCTTAGGGCACAGGTGAGGGTACGGAAACGTGGGAGGGTCAGGCTACGGGCTGACGCACGGGTCAGTGCCAGCATACGGGCCAGGAGTAGGCTACGGCTTGGGGGTAAGGTGTAGGGCACGTGGTGGATTTCCGTTCAGGGCTAGGGTTAGGGTTAGGGAATAGCAAGGCTTAGGGCACAGGTGAGGGTACGGAAACGTGGGAGGGTCAGGCTACGTGCTGACGCACGGGTCAGTGCCAGCGTACGGGCCAGGAGTAGGCTACGGCTTGGGGGAAAGTTGTAGGGTTGGTGGTGGGTTTCCGTTCCGGGCTAGGGTTAGGGTTAGGGAACGGCAAGGCTTAGGGCACAGGTGAGGGTACGGAAACGTGGGAGCGTGAGGCTACGTGCTGACGCACGGGTCAGTGCTAGCATACGGGCCAGGAGTAGGCAACGGCGTAGGGTAAGGTGTAGGGCTGGTGTTGGGTTTCCGTTCCGGGCTAGGGTTAGGGTTTGGGAACGGCAAGGCTTAGGGCACAGATGAGGGTACGGAAACGTGGCACGTTCAGGCTATGTGCTGATGCACGGGTCAGTGACAGCATACGGGCCAGGAGTAGGCTACCGCAAAGGGTAAGGTGTAGGGCTGGTGGTGGGTTTCCATTGTGCGCTAGGGTTAGGGTTAGGGAACGGCAAGGCTTAGGGCACAGGTGAGGGTACGGAAACGTGGGAGGGTCAGGCTACGTGCTGACGCACGGGTCAGTGCGAGCGTACGGGCCCGGAGTAGGCTACGGCGTAGGGTAAGGTGTAGGGCTGGTGGTGGGTTTTCGTTCCGGGCTAGGGTTAGGGTTAGGGAACGGCAAGGCTTAGGGCACAGGTGAGGGTACGGAAACGTGGGAGGGTTAGGCTACGTGCTGACGCACGGTTCAGTGCCAGCGTACGGGCCAGGATTAGGCTACTGCTTGGGGGAGAGGTGTAGGGTTGGTGGTGGGTTTAAGTTCCGGCCTAGGTTTAGGGTTAGGGAACGGCAAGCCTTAGGGCACAGGTGAGGGTACGGAAACGTGTGAGGGTCAGGCTACGTGCTGACGCAAGGGTCAGTGCTAGCATACAGGCCAGGAGTAGGCTACGGCGTAGGGTAAGGTGTAGGGCTGGTGGTGGGTTTCCGTTCCGGGCTAGGGTTAGGGTTAGGGAAATGCAAGGCTTAAGGCACAGGTGAGGGTACGGAAACGTGGGAGGGTCAGGCTACGTGCTGACGCACGGGTCATTGAAGCGTACGGGCCAGGAGTAGGCTACGGCTTGGGGGTAAGGTGTAGGGCTGGTGGTGGGTTTCTGTGTCGGCCTAGGGTTAGGGTTAGGGAACGGCAAGGCTTAGGGCACAGGTGAGGGTACGGAAACGTTGGAGGGTCAGGCTACGTGCTGACGCATGTGTCATTGCCAGCGTACGGGCCAGGAGTAGGCTACAGCTTAGGGTAAGGTGTAGGGCTGGTGGTGGGTTTCCGTTCTGGGCTATGGTTAGGGTTAGGGAACGGCAAGGCTTAGGGCACAGGTGAGGGTACGGAAACGTTGGAGGGTCAGGCTATGTTCTGACGCACGGGTCAGTGCCAGCATACGGGCCAGTAGTAGGCTACGGCGTAGGGTAAGGTGTAGGGCTGGTGGTGGGTTTCCATTCCCGGCTAGGGTTAGGGTAAGGGAACGGCAAGGCTTAGGACACAGGTGAGGGTACGGAAACGTGGGAGGGTCAGGCTACGTGCTGACGCACGGGTCAGTGCCAGCGTACGGGCCAGGAGTAGGCTACGGCTTGGGGGAAAGGTGTATGGTTGGTGTTGGGTTTCCGTTCCGGGCTAGGGTTAGGGTTAGGGAACGGCAAGGCTTAGGGCACAGGTGAGGGTACGGAAACGTGGGAGGGTCAGGCTACGTGCTGACGCACGGGTCAGTGCCAGCGTACGGGCCAGGAGTAGGCTACGGCGTAGGGTAAGGTGTAGGGCTGGTGGTGGGTTTTCGTTCCGGGCTAGGGTTAGGGTTAGGGAACGGCAAGGCTTAGGGCACAGGTGAGGGTACGGAAACGTGGGAGGGTCAGGCTACGTGCTGACGCAGGGGTCAGTGCCAGCGTACGGGCCAGGAGTAGGCTACGGCGTAGGGTATGGTGTAGGGCTGATGGTGGGTTTCCGTTCCGGGCTAGGGTTAGGGTTAGGGAACTGCAAGGCTTAGGGCACAGGAGGGGGTACGGAAACGTGGGAGTGTCAGGCTACGTGCTGACGAACGGGTCAGTGCCAGCGTACGGGCCAGTAGTAGGCTACGGCTTGGGCGTAAGGTGTAGGGCTGGTGGTGGGTTTCCGTGCTGGCTTAGGGTTAGGGTTAGGGAACGGCAAGGCTTAGGGCACAGGTGAGGGTACAGAAACGTGGGAGGATCAGGCTACATGCTGACGCATGGGTCAGTGCCAGCGTATGGGCCAGGAGTAGGCTACCGCACAGGGTAAGGTGTAGGGCTGGTGGTGGGTTTCCATTGTGTGCTAGGGTTAGGGTTAGGGAACGGCAAGGCATAGGGCAGAGGTGAAGGTACGGAAACGTGGGAGGCTCAGGCGACGTGCTGACGCACGCGTCAGTGCCAGCGTACGGGCCAGGAGTAGGCTACGGCTTGGGGGAAAGGTGTAGGGTTGGGGGTGGGTTTCCGTTCCGGGCTAGGGTTAGGGTTAGGGAACGGCAAGGCTTAGGGCACAGGTGAGGGTACGGAAACGTGTCAGGCTGAGGCTACGTGCTGACGCACGGGTCAGTGCCAGCATACGGGCCAGGAGTAGGCTACGGCGTAGGGTAAGGTGTAGGGCTGGTGGTGGGTTTCTGTGCCGGCCTAGGGTTAGGGTTAGGGAACGGCAAGGCTTACGGCACAGGTGAGGTTACGGAAACGTGGGAGGGTCAGGCTACGTGCTGACGCACGGGTCAGTGCCAGCGTACGGGCCAGGAGTAGGGTAAGGTGTAGGACTGGTGGTGGGTTTCCTTTACGGGCTAGGGTTAGGGTTAGGGAACGGCAAGGCTTAGGGCACAGGTGATGGTACGGAAACGTTGGAGGGTCAGGCTACGTGCTGACGCATGGGTCATTGCCAGCGTACGGGTCAGGAGTAGGCTACAGCTTAGGGTAAGGTGTAGGGCTGGTGGTGTGTTTCCGTTCTGGGCTAGGGTTAGGGTTAGGGAACGGCAAGGCTTAGGGCACAGGTGAGGGTACGGAAACGTGTGAGGTTCAGTCTATGTGCTGACGCACGGGTCAGTGCCAGCATACGGGCCAGGAGTAGGCTACAGCGTAGGGTAAGGTGTAGGGCTGGTGGTGGGTTTCCGTTCCGGGCTAGGGTTAGGGTTAGGGAACAGCAAGGCTTAGGGCACAGGTGAGGGTACGGAAACGTGGGAGGGTCAGGCTACGTGCTGACGCACGGGTCAGTGCCAGCATACGGGCCAGTAGTAGGCTACGGCGTAGGGTAAGGTGTAGGGCTGGTGGTTGGTTTCCATTCCGGGCTAGGGTTAGGGTTAGGGAACGGCAAGGCTTAGGGCACAGGTGAGGGTACGGAAACGTGAGAGGGTCAGGCTACGTGCTGACGCACGGGTCAGTGCCAGCGTACGGGCCAGGAGTAGGTTACGGCTTGGGGGAAAGGTGTATGGTTGGTGTTGGGTTTCCGTTCCGGGCTAGGTTTAGGGTTAGGGAACGGCAAGGCTTAGGGCACAGGTGAGGGTACGGAAACGTGGGAGGGCCAGGCTACGTGCTGACGCACGTGTCAGTGCCAGCGTACAGGCCAGGAATAGGCTACGGCGTAGGGAAAGGTGTAGGGCTGGTGGTGGGTTTTCGTTCCGGGCTAGGGTTAGGGTTAGGGAACGGCAAGGCTTAGGGCACAGGTGAGGGTACGGAAACGTGGGAGGGTCAGGCTACGTGCTGACGCACTGGTCAGTGCCAGCGTACGGGCCAGGAGAAGGCTACGGCGTAGGGTAAGGTGTAGGGCTGATGGTGGGTTTCCGTTCCGGGCTAGGGTTAGGGTTAGGGAACGGCAAGGCTTAGGGCACAGGTGAGGGTACGGAAACGTGGGACGGTCAGGCTACGTGCTGACTCACGGGTCAGTGCTAGTGTACGGGCCAGGAGTAGTTTACGGCTTGGGGGTAAGTTGTAGGGCTGGTGGTCGGTTTCCGTTCCGGGCTAGGGTTAGGGTTAGGGAACGGCAAGGCTTAGGGCACAGGTGAGGGTACGGAAACGTGGGAGGGTCAGGCTACGGGCTGACGCACGGGTCAGTGCCAGCATACGGGCCAGGAGTAGGCTACGGCTTGGGGGTAAGGTGTAGGGCACGTGGTGGATTTCCTTTCAGGGCTAGGGTTAGGGTTAGGGAACAGCAAGGCTTAGGGCACAGGTGAGGGTACGGAAACGTGGGAGGGTCAGGCTACGTGCTGACGCATGGGTCAGTGCCAGCCTACGGGCCAGGAGTAGGCTACGGCTTGGGGGAAAGTTGTAGGGTTGGTGGTGGGTTTCCGTTCCGGGCTAGGGTTAGGGTTAGGGAACGGCAAGGCTTAGGGCACAGGTGAGGGTACGGAAACGTGTGAGGGTCAGGCTACGTGCTGATGCTCGGGTCAGTGCTAGCATACAGGCCAGGAGTAGGCTACGGCGTAGGGTAAGGTGTAGGGCTGGTGGTGGGTTTCCGTTACGGGCTAGGGTTAGGGTTAGGGAACGGCAAGGCTTAGGGCACAGGTGAGGGTACGGAAACGTGGGAGCGTGAGGCTACGTGCTGACGCACGGGTCAGGGCTAGCGTACGGGCCAGGAGTAGGCAACGGCGTAGGGTAAGGTGTAGGGCTGGTGTTGGGTTTCCGTTCCGGGCTAGGGTTAGGGTTTGGGAACGGCAAGGCTTAGGGCACAGATGAGGGTACGGAAACGTGGCACGTTCAGGCTATGTGCTGATGCACGGGTCAGTGACAGCATACGGGCCAGGAGTAGGCTACCGCAAAGGGTAAGGTGTAGGGCTGGTGGTGGGTTTCCATTGTGGGCTAGGGTTAGGGTTAGGGAACGGCAAGGCTTAGGGCACAGGTGAGGGTACGGAAACGTGGGAGGGTCAGGCTACGTGCTGACGCACGGGTCAGTGCGAGCGTACGGGCCCGGAGTAGGCTACGGCGTAGGGTAAGGTGTAGGGCTGGTGGTGGGTTTTTGTTCCGGGCTAGGGTTAGGGTTAGGGAACGGCAAGGCTTAGGGCACAGGTGAGGGTACGGAAACGTGGGACGGTTAGGCTACGTGCTGACGCACGGTTCAGTGCCAGCGTACGGGCCAGGATTAGGCTACTGCTTGGGGGAGAGGTGTAGGGTTGGTGGTGGGTTTAAGTTCCGGGCTAGGTTTAGGGTTAGGGAACGGCAAGCCTTAGGGCACAGGTGAGGGTACGGAAACGTGTGAGGGTCAGGCTACGTGCTGACGCAAGGGTCAGTGCTAGCATACTGGCCAGGAGTAGGCTACGGCGTAGGGTAAGGTGTAGGGCTGGTGGTGGGTTTCCGTTCCGGGCTAGGGTTAGGGTTAGGGAAATGCAAGGCTTAAGGCACAGGTGAGGGTACGGAAACGTGGGAGGGTCAGGCTACGTGCTGACGCACGGGTCATTGAAGCGTACGGGCCAGGAGTAGGCTACGGCTTGGGGGTAAGGTGTAGGGCTGGTGGTGGGTTTCTGTGTCGGCCTAGGGTTAGGGTTAGGGAACGGCAAGGCTTAGGGCACAGGTGAGGGTACGGAAACGTTGGAGGGTCAGGCTACGTGCTGACGCATGTGTCATTGCCAGCGTACGGGCCAGGAGTAGGCTACAGCTTAGGGTAAGGTGTAGGGCTGGTGGTGGGTTTCCGTTCTGGGCTATGGTTAGGGTTAGGGAACGGCAAGGCTTAGGGCACAGGTGAGGGTACGGAAACGTTGGAGGGTCAGGCTATGTTCTGACGCACGGGTCAGTGCCAGCATACGGGCCAGTAGTATGCTACGGCGTAGGGTAAGGTGTAGGGCTGGTGGTGGGTTTCCATTCCCGGCTAGGGTTAGGGTAAGGGAACGGCAAGGCTTAGGGCACAGGTGAGGGTACGGAAACGTGGGAGGGTCAGGCTACGTGCTGACGCACGGGTCAGTGCCAGCGTACGGGCCAGGAGTAGGCTACGGCTTGGGGGAAAGGTGTATGGTTGGTGTTGGGTTTCCGTTCCGGGCTAGGGTTAGGGTTAGGGAACGGCAAGGCTTAGGGCACAGGTGAGGGTACGGAAACGTGGGAGGGTCAGGCTACGTGCTGACGCACGGGTCAGTGCCAGCGTACGGGCCAGGAGTAGGCTACGGCGTAGGGTAAGGTGTAGGGCTGGTGGTGGGTTTTCGTTCCGGGTTAGGGTTAGGGTTAGGGAACGGCAAGGCTTAGGGCACAGGTGAGGGTACGGAAACGTGGGAGGGTCAGGCTACGTGCTGACGCAGGGGTCAGTGCCAGCGTACGGGCCCGGAGTAGGCTACGGCGTAGGGTATGGTGTAGGGCTGATGGTGGGTTTCCGTTCCGGGCTAGGGTTAGGGTTAGGGAACTGCAAGGCTTAGGGCACAGGAGGGGGTACGGAAACGTGGGAGTGTCAGGCTACGTGCTTACGAACGGGTCAGTGCCAGCGTACGGGCCAGTAGTAGGCTACGGCTTGGGGGTAAGGTGTAGGGCTGGTGGTGGGTTTCCGTGCTGGCTTAGGGTTAGGGTTAGGGAACGGCAAGGCTTAGGGCACAGGTGAGGGTACAGAAACGTGGGAGGATCAGGCTACATGCTGACGCATGGGTCAGTGCCAGCGTATGGGCCAGGAGTAGGCTACCGCACAGGGTAAGGTGTAGGGCTGGTGGTGGGTTTCCATTGTGTGCTAGGGTTAGGGTTAGGGAACGGCAAGGCATAGGGCAGAGGTGAAGGTACGGAAACGTGGGAGGCTCAGGCGACGTGCTGACGCACGCGTCAGTGCCAGCGTACGGGCCAGGAGTAGGCTACGGCTTGGGGGAAAGGTGTAGGGTTGGGGGTGGGTTTCCGTTCCGGGCTAGGGTTAGGGTTAGGGAACGGCAAGGCTTAGGGCACAGGTGAGGGTACGGAAACGTGTCAGGCTGAGGCTACGTGCTGACGCACGGGTCAGTGCCAGCATACGGGCCAGGAGTAGGCTACGGCGTAGGGTAAGGTGTAGGGCTGGTGGTGGGTTTCCGTTCCGGGCTAGGGTTAGGGTTAGGGAACGGCAAGGCTTAGGGCACAGGTGAGTGTACGGAAACGTGGGAAGCTCAGGCTACGTGCTGACGCACAGGTCAGTGCCAGCATACGGGCCAGGAGTAGGCTACGGCTTGGGGGTAAGGTGTAGGGCTGGTGGTGGGTTTCTGTGCCGGCCTAGGGTTAGGGTTAGGGAACGGCAAGGCTTACGGCACAGGTGAGGTTACGGAAACGTGGGAGGGTCAGGCTACGTGCTGACGCACGGGTCAGTGCCAGCGTACGGGCCAGGAGTAGGCTAAGGCGTAGGGTAAGGTGTAGGACTGGTGGTGGGTTTCCTTTACGGGCTAGGGTTAGGGTTACGGAACGGCAAGGCTTAGGGCACAGGTGATGGTACGGAAACGTTGGAGGGTCAGGCTACGTGCTGACGCATGGGTCATTGCCAGCGTACGGGTCAGGAGTTGGCTACAGCTTAGGGTAAGGTGTAGGGCTGGTGGTGTGTTTCCGTTCTGGGCTAGGGTTAGGGTTAGGGAACGGCAAGGCTTAGGGCACAGGTGAGGGTACGGAAACGTGTGAGGTTCAGTCTACGTGCTGACGCACGGGTCAGTGCCAGCATACGGGCCAGGAGTAGGCTACAGCGTAGGGTAAGGTGTAGGGCTGGTGGTGGGTTTCCGTTCCGGGCTAGGGTTAGGGTTAGGGAACGGCAAGGCTTAGGGCACAGGTGAGGGTACGGAAACGTGGGAGGGTCAGGCTACGTGCTGACGCACGGGTCAGTGCCAGCATACGGGCCAGTAGTAGGCTACGGCGTAGGGTAAGGTGTAGGGCTGGTGGTTGGTTTCCATTCCGGGCTAGGGTTAGGGTTAGGGAACGGCAAGGCTTAGGGCACAGGTGAGGGTACGGAAACGTGAGAGGGTCAGGCTACGTGCTGACGCACGGGTCAGTGCCAGCGTATGGGCCAGGAGTAGGTTACGGCTTGGGGGAAAGGTGTATGGTTGGTGTTGGGTTTCCGTTCCGGGCTAGGTTTAGGGTTAGGGAACGGCAAGGCTTAGGGCACAGGTGAGGGTACGGAAACGTGGGAGGGCCAGGCTACGTGCTGACGCACGTGTCAGTGCCAGCGTACAGGCCAGGAATAGGCTACGGCGTAGGGAAAGGTGTAGGGCTGGTGGTGGGTTTTCGTTCCGGGCTAGGGTTAGGGTTAGGGAACGGCAAGGCTTAGGGCACAGGTGAGGGTACGGAAACGTGGGAGGGTCAGGCTACGTGCTGACGCACTGGTCAGTGCCAGCGTACGGGCCAGGAGAAGGCTACGGCGTAGGGTAAGGTGTAGGGCTGATGGTGGGTTTCCGTTCCGGGCTAGGGTTAGGGTTAGGGAACGGCAAGGCTTAGGGCACAGGTGAGGGTACGGAAACGTGGGACGGTCAGGCTACGTGCTGACTCACGGGTCAGTGCCAGTGTACGGGCCAGGAGTAGTTTACGGCTTGGGGGTAAGTTGTAGGGCTGGTGGTGTGTTTCCGTTCCGGGCTAGGGTTAGGGTTAGGGAACGGCAAGGCTTAGGGCACAGGTGAGGGTACGGAAACGTGGGAGGGTCAGGCTACGGGCTGACGCACGGGTCAGTGCCAGCATACGGGCCAGGAGTAGGCTACGGCTTGGGGGTAAGGTGTAGGGCACGTGGTGGATTTCCTTTCAGGGCTAGGGTTAGGGTTAGGGAACAGCAAGGCTTAGGGCACAGGTGAGGGTACGGAAACGTGGGAGGGTCAGGCTACGTGCTGACGCATGGGTCAGTGCCAGCCTACGGGCCAGGAGTAGGCTACGGCTTGGGGGAAAGTTGTAGGGTTGGTGGTGGGTTTCCGTTCCGGGCTAGGGTTAGGGTTAGGGAACGGCAAGGCTTAGGGCACAGGTGAGGGTACGGAAACGTGTGAGGGTCAGGCTACGTGCTGATGCTCGGGTCAGTGCTAGCATACAGGCCAGGAGTAGGCTACGGCGTAGGGTAAGGTGTAGGGCTGGTGGTGGGTTTCCGTTCCGGGCTAGGGTTAGGGTTAGGGAACTGCAAGGCTTAGGGCACAGGTGAGGATACGGAAACGTGGGAGGGTCAGGCTACGTGCTGACGCACGGGTCAGTGCCAGCGTACAGGCCAGGAGTAGGCTACGGCTTTGCGGTAAGGTGTAGGGCTGGTGGTGGGTTTCCGTGCTGGCTTAGGGTTAGGGTTAGGGAACGGCAAGGCTTAGGGCACAGGTGAGGGTACAGAAACGCGGGAGGGTCAGGCTACGTGCTGACGCACGGGTCAGTGCCAGCGTACGGGCCAGGAGTAGGCTACGGCTTGGGGGTAAGTTGTAGGGCTGGTGGTGGGTTTCTGTGTCGGCCTAGGGTTAGGGTTAGGGAACGGCAAGGCTTAGGGCACAGGTGAGGGTACGGAAACGTTGGAGGGTCAGGCTACGTGGTGACGCATGTGTCATTGCCAGTGTACGGGCCAGGAGTAGGCTACAGCTTAGGGTAAAGTGTAGGGCTGGTGGTGGGTTTCCGTTATGGGCTAGTGTTAGGGTTAGGGAACGGCAAGGCTTAGGGCACAGGTGAGGGTACGTAAACGTGGGAGGGTCAGGCTATGTTCTGACGCACGGGTCAGTGCCAGCATACGGGCCAGTAGTAGGCTACGGCGTAGGGTAAGGTGTAGGGCTGGTGGTGGGTTTCCATTCCGTGCTAGGGTTAAGGTTAGGGAACGGCAAGGCTTAGGGCACAGGTGAGTGTACGGAAACGTGGGAGGGTCAGGCTACGTGCTGACGCACGGGTCAGTGCCAGCGTACGGGCCAGGAGTAGGCTACGCCTTTGGGGAAAGGTGTATGGTTGGTGTTGGGTTTCCGTTCCGGGCTAGGGTTAGGGTTAGGGAACGGCAAGGCTTAGGGCACAGGTGAGGGTACGGAAACGTGGGAGTGTCAGGCTACGTGCTGATGCACGGGTCAGTGCCAGCGTACGGGCCCGGAGTAGGCTACGGCGTAGGGTAAGGTGTAGGGCTGGTGGTGGGTTTTTGTTACGGGCTAGGGTTAGGGTTAGGGAACGGCAAGGCTTAGGGCACAGGTGAGGGTACGGAAACGTGGGAGGGTCAGGCTACGTGCTGACGCACGGGTCAGTGCCAGCGTACGGGCCAGGAGTAGGCTACGGCGTAGGGTAAGGTGTTGGGCTGATGGTGGGTTTCCGTTCAGGGCTAGGGTTAGGGTTAGGGAACGGCAAGGCTTAGGGCACAGGTGAGGGTACGGAAACGTGGGACGGTCAGGCTACGTGCTGACGCACGGGTCAGGGCCAGCGTACGGGCCAGGAGTAGGCTACGGCATACGGTAAGGTGTAGGGCTGGTGGTGGGTTTTCGTTCCGGGCTAGGGTTAGGGTTAGGGAACGGCAAGGCTTAGGGCACAGGTGAGGGTATATAAACGTGGGAGGGTCAGTCTACGTGCTGACGCACGGGTCAGTGCCAGCATACGGGCCAGGAGTAGGCTACGGCGCAGGGTAAGGTGTAGGGCTGGTGGTCGTTTTCCGTTCCGGGCTAGGGTTAGGGTTAGGAAACGGCAAGGCTTAGGGCACAGGTGAGGGTACGGAAACGTGGGAGGGTCAGGCTACGTGCTGACTCACGGGTCAGTGCCAGTGTACGGGCCAGGAGTAGTTTACGGCTTGGGGGTAAGTTGTAGGGCTGGTGGTCGGTTTCCGTTCCGGGCTAGGGTTAGGGTTAGGGAACGGCAAGGCTTAGGGCACATGTGAGGGTACGGAAACGTGGGAGGGTCAGGCTACGGGCTGACGCACGGGTCAGTGCCAGCATACGGGCCAGGAGTAGGCTACGGCTTGGGGGTAAGGTGTAGGGCACGTGGTGGATTTCCTTTCAGGGCTAGGGTTAGGGTTAGGGAACAGCAAGGCTTAGGGCACAGGTGAGGGTACGGAAACGTGGGAGGGTCAGGCTACGTGCTGACGCATGGGTCAGTGCCAGCCTACGGGCCAGGAGTAGGCTACGGCTTGGGGGAAAGTTGTAGGGTTGGTGGTGGGTTTCCGTTCCGGGCTAGGGTTAGGGTTAGGGAACGGCAAAGCTTAGGGCCCAGGTGAGGGTACGGAAACGTGGGAGGGTGAGGCTACGTGCTGACGCACGGGTCAGTGCTAGCATACGGGCCAGGAGTAGGCTACGGCGTAGGGTAAGGTGTAGGGCTGGTGGTGGGTTTCCATTGTGGGCTAGGGTTAGGGTTAGGGAACGGCAAGGCTTAGGGCACAGGTGAGGGTACGGAAACGTGGGAGGGTCAGGCTACGTGCTGACGCACGGGTCAGTGCCAGCGTACGGGCCCGGTGTAGGCTACCGCGTAGTGTTAGGTGTAGGGCTGGTGGTGGGTTTCCGTTCCGGGCTAGGGTTAGGGTTAGGGAACGGCAAGGCTTAGGGCACAGGTGAGGGTACGGAAACGTGGGAGGGTTAGGCTACGTGCTGACGCACGGGTCCGTGCCAGCGTACGGGCCAGGATTAGGCTACGGCTTGGGGGAGATGTGTAGGGTTGGTGGTGGGTTTCCGTTCTGGGCTAGGTTTAGGGTTAGGGAACGGCAAGGCTTAGGGCACAGGTGAGGGTACGGAAACGTGGGAGGGTCAGGCTACGTGCTGACGCACGGGTCAGTGCCAGCGTACGGGCCAGGAGTAGGCTACGGCTTGGGGGTAAGGTGTAGGGCTGGTGGTGGGTTTCCGTGCTGGCTTAGGGTTAGGGTTAGGGAACGGCAAGGCTTAGGGCACTGGTGAGGGTTCAGAAACGCGGGAGGGTCAGGCTACGTGCTGACGTACGGGTCAGTGCCAGCGTACGGGCCAGGAGTAGGCTACGGCTTGGGGGTAAGTTGTAGGGCTGGTGGTGGGTTTCCGTTCCGGGCTAGGGTTAGGGTTAGGGAACGGCAAGGCTTAGGGCACAGGTGAGGGTACGGAAACGCTGGAGGGTCAGGCTACGTGCTGACACATGTGTCATTGCCAGCGTACGGGCCAGGAGTAGGCTACAGCTTAGGGTAAGGTGTAGGGCTGGTGGTGGGTTTCCGTTCTGGGCTAGGATTAGGGTTAGGGAACGGCAAGGCTTAGGGCATAGGTGAGGGTACGTAAACGTGGGAGGGTCAGGCTATGTTCTGACGCACGGGTCAGTGCCAGCATACGGGCCAGTAGTAGGCTACGGCGTAGGGTAAGTTGTAGGGCTGGTGGTGGGTTTCCATTCCGGGCTAGGGTTAGGGTTAGGGAACGGCAAGGCTTAGGGCACAGGTGAGGGTACGGAAAGGTGGGAGGGTCAGTCTACGTGCTGACGCACGGGTCAGTTCCAGCGTACGGGCCAGGAGTAGGCTACGGCTTGGGGGAAAGTTGTATGGTTGGTGATGGGTTTCCGTTCCGGGCTAGGGTTAGGGTTAGGGAACGGCAAGGCTTAGGGCACAGGTGAGGGTACGGAAACGTGGGAGGGTCAGGCTACGTGCTGACGCACGGGTCAGTGCCAGCGTACGGGCCAGGAGTAGGCTACGGCGTAGGGTAAGGTGTAGGGCTGATGGTGGGTTTCCGTTCCGGGCTAGGGTTAGGGTTAGGGAACGGCAAGGCTTAGGGCACAGGTGAGGGTACGGAAACGTGGGACGGTCAGTCTACGTGCTGACGCACGGGTCATTGCCAGCGTACGGGCCAGGAGTAGGCTACGGCGTAGGGTAAGGTGTAGGGCTGGTGGTGGATTTTCGTTCCGGGCTAGGGTTAGGGTTAGGGAACGGCAAAGCTTAGGGCACAGGTGAGGGTATAGAAACGTGGGAGGGTCAGTCTACGTGCTGACGCACAGGTCAGTGCCAGCATACGGGCCAGGAGTAGGCTACAGCGCAGGGTAAGGTGTAGGGCTGGTGGTGGGTTTCCGTTCCGGGCTAGGGTTAGGGTTAGGGAACGGCAAGGCTTAGGGCACAGGTGAGGGTACGGAAACGTGGGAGGGTCAGGCTACGTGCTGACGCACGGGTCATTGCCAGCGTACGGGCCAGGAGTAGTTTACGGCTTGGGGGTAAGTTGTAGGGTTGGTGGTCGGTTTCCGTTCCGGGCTAGGGTTAGGGTTAGGGAACGGCAAGGCTTAGGGTACAGGTGAGGGTACGGAAACGTGGGAGGGTCAGGCTACGTGCTGACGCACGGGTCAGTGCCAGCGTACGGGCCCGGAGTAGGCTACGGCGTAGGGTAAGGTGTAGGGCTGGTGGTGGGTTTTCGTTACGGGCTAGGGTTAGGGTTAGGGAACGGCAAGGCTTAGGGCACAGGTGAGGGTACGGAAACGTGGGAGGGTCAGGCTACGTGCTGACGCACGGGTCAGTGCCAGCGTACGGGCCAGGATTAGGCTACGGCTTGGGGGAGAGGTGTAGGGTTGGTGGTGGGTTTCCGTTACGGGCTAGGGTTAGGGTTAGGGAACGGCAAGCCTTAGGGCACAGGTGAGGGTACGGAAACGTGTGAGGGTCAGGCTACGTGCTGACGCACGGGTCAGTGCTAGCATACAGGCCAGGAGTAGGCTACGGCGTAGGGTAAGGTGTAGGGCTGGTGGTGGGTTTCCGTTCCGGGCTAGGGTTAGGGTTAGGGAACTGCAAGGCTTAGGGCACAGGTGAGGATACGGAAACGTGGGAGGGTCAGGCTACGTGCTGACGCACGGGTCAGTGCCAGCGTACAGGCCAGGAGTAGGCTACGGCTTTGCGGTAAGGTGTAGGGCTGGTGGTGGGTTTCCGTGCTGGCTTAGGGTTAGGGTTAGGGAACGGCAAGGCTTAGGGCACAGGTGAGGGTACAGAAACGCGGGAGGGTCAGGCTACGTGCTGACGCACGGGTCAGTGCCAGCGTACGGGCCAGGAGTAGGCTACGGCTTGGGGGTAAGTTGTAGGGCTGGTGGTGGGTTTCTGTGTCGGCCTAGGGTTAGGGTTAGGGAACGGCAAGGCTTAGGGCACAGGTGAGGGTACGGAAACGTTGGAGGGTCAGGCTACGTGGTGACGCATGTGTCATTGCCAGCGTACGGGCCAGGAGTAGGCTACAGCTTAGGGTAAAGTGTAGGGCTGGTGGTGGGTTTCCGTTATGGGCTAGTGTTAGGGTTAGGGAACGGCAAGGCTTAGGGCACAGGTGAGGGTACGTAAACGTGGGAGGGTCAGGCTATGTTCTGACGCACGGGTCAGTGCCAGCATACGGGCCAGTAGTAGGCTACGGCGTAGGGTAAGGTGTAGGGCTGGTGGTGGGTTTCCATTCCGTGCTAGGGTTAAGGTTAGGGAACGGCAAGGCTTAGGGCACAGGTGAGTGTACGGAAACGTGGGAGGGTCAGGCTACGTGCTGACGCACGGGTCAGTGCCAGCGTACGGGCCAGGAGTAGGCTACGCCTTGGGGGAAAGGTGTATGGTTGGTGTTGGGTTTCCGTTCCGGGCTAGGGTTAGGGTTAGGGAACGGCAAGGCTTAGGGCACAGGTGAGGGTACGGAAACGTGGGAGTGTCAGGCTACGTGCTGATGCACGGGTCAGTGCCAGCGTACGGGCCCGGAGTAGGCTACGGCGTAGGGTAAGGTGTAGGGCTGGTGGTGGGTTTTTGTTACGGGCTAGGGTTAGGGTTAGGGAACGGCAAGGCTTAGGGCACAGGTGAGGGTACGGAAACGTGGGAGGGTCAGGCTACGTGCTGACGCACGGGTCAGTGCCAGCGTACGGGCCAGGAGTAGGCTACGGCGTAGGGTAAGGTGTTGGGCTGATGGTGGGTTTCCGTTCAGGGCTAGGGTTAGGGTTAGGGAACGGCAAGGCTTAGGGCACAGGTGAGGGTACGGAAACGTGGGACGGTCAGGCTACGTGCTGACGCACGGGTCAGGGCCAGCGTACGGGCCAGGAGTAGGCTACGGCATACGGTAAGGTGTAGGGCTGGTGGTGGGTTTTCGTTCCGGGCTAGGGTTAGGGTTAGGGAACGGCAAGGCTTAGGGCACAGGTGAGGGTATATAAACGTGGGAGGGTCAGTCTACGTGCTGACGCACGGGTCAGTGCCAGCATACGGGCCAGGAGTAGGCTACGGCGCAGGGTAAGGTGTAGGGCTGGTGGTCGTTTTCCGTTCCGGGCTAGGGTTAGGGTTAGGAAACGGCAAGGCTTAGGGCACAGGTGAGGGTACGGAAACGTGGGAGGGTCAGGCTACGTGCTGACTCACGGGTCAGTGCCAGTGTACGGGCCAGGAGTAGTTTACGGCTTGGGGGTAAGTTGTAGGGCTGGTGGTCGGTTTCCGTTCCGGGCTAGGGTTAGGGTTAGGGAACGGCAAGGCTTAGGGCACATGTGAGGGTACGGAAACGTGGGAGGGTCAGGCTACGGGCTGACGCACGGGTCAGTGCCAGCATACGGGCCAGGAGTAGGCTACGGCTTGGGGGTAAGGTGTAGGGCACGTGGTGGATTTCCTTTCAGGGCTAGGGTTAGGGTTAGGGAACAGCAAGGCTTAGGGCACAGGTGAGGGTACGGAAACGTGGGAGGGTCAGGCTACGTGCTGACGCATGGGTCAGTGCCAGCCTACGGGCCAGGAGTAGGCTACGGCTTGGGGGAAAGTTGTAGGGTTGGTGGTGGGTTTCCGTTCCGGGCTAGGGTTAGGGTTAGGGAACGGCAAAGCTTAGGGCCCAGGTGAGGGTACGGAAACGTGGGAGGGTGAGGCTACGTGCTGACGCACGGGTCAGTGCTAGCATACGGGCCAGGAGTAGGCTACGGCGTAGGGTAAGGTGTAGGGCTGGTGGTGGGTTTCCATTGTGGGCTAGGGTTAGGGTTAGGGAACGGCAAGGCTTAGGGCACAGGTGAGGGTACGGAAACGTGGGAGGGTCAGGCTACGTGCTGACGCACGGGTCAGTGCCAGCGTACGGGCCCGGTGTAGGCTACCGCGTAGTGTTAGGTGTAGGGCTGGTGGTGGGTTTCCGTTCCGGGCTAGGGTTAGGGTTAGGGAACGGCAAGGCTTAGGGCACAGGTGAGGGTACAGAAACGTGGGAGGGTTAGGCTACGTGCTGACGCACGGGTCCGTGCCAGCGTACGGGCCAGGATTAGGCTACGGCTTGGGGGAGATGTGTAGGGTTGGTGGTGGGTTTCCGTTCTGGGCTAGGTTTAGGGTTAGGGAACGGCAAGGCTTAGGGCACAGGTGAGGGTACGGAAACGTGGGAGGGTCAGGCTACGTGCTGACGCACGGGTCAGTGCCAGCGTACGGGCCAGGAGTAGGCTACGGCTTGGGGGTAAGGTGTAGGGCTGGTGGTGGGTTTCCGTGCTGGCTTAGGGTTAGGGTTAGGGAACGGCAAGGCTTAGGGCACTGGTGAGGGTTCAGAAACGCGGGAGGGTCAGGCTACGTGCTGACGTACGGGTCAGTGCCAGCGTACGGGCCAGGAGTAGGCTACGGCTTGGGGGTAAGTTGTAGGGCTGGTGGTGGGTTTCCGTTCCGGGCTAGGGTTAGGGTTAGGGAACGGCAAGGCTTAGGGCACAGGTGAGGGTACGGAAACGCTGGAGGGTCAGGCTACGTGCTGACACATGTGTCATTGCCAGCGTACGGGCCAGGAGTAGGCTACAGCTTAGGGTAAGGTGTAGGGCTGGTGGTGGGTTTCCGTTCTGGGCTAGGATTAGGGTTAGGGAACGGCAAGGCTTAGGGCATAGGTGAGGGTACGTAAACGTGGGAGGGTCAGGCTATGTTCTGACGCACGGGTCAGTGCCAGCATACGGGCCAGTAGTAGGCTACGGCGTAGGGTAAGTTGTAGGGCTGGTGGTGGGTTTCCATTCCGGGCTAGGGTTAGGGTTAGGGAACGGCAAGGCTTAGGGCACAGGTGAGGGTACGGAAAGGTGGGAGGGTCAGTCTACGTGCTGACGCACGGGTCAGTTCCAGCGTACGGGCCAGGAGTAGGCTACGGCTTGGGGGAAAGTTGTATGGTTGGTGATGGGTTTCCGTTCCGGGCTAGGGTTAGGGTTAGGGAACGGCAAGGCTTAGGGCACAGGTGAGGGTACGGAAACGTGGGAGGGTCAGGCTACGTGCTGACGCACGGGTCAGTGCCAGCGTACGGGCCAGGAGTAGGCTACGGCGTAGGGTAAGGTGTAGGGCTGATGGTGGGTTTCCGTTCCGGGCTAGGGTTAGGGTTAGGGAACGGCAAGGCTTAGGGCACAGGTGAGGGTACGGAAACGTGGGACGGTCAGTCTACGTGCTGACGCACGGGTCATTGCCAGCGTACGGGCCAGGAGTAGGCTACGGCGTAGGGTAAGGTGTAGGGCTGGTGGTGGATTTTCGTTCCGGGCTAGGGTTAGGGTTAGGGAACGGCAAAGCTTAGGGCACAGGTGAGGGTATAGAAACGTGGGAGGGTCAGTCTACGTGCTGACGCACAGGTCAGTGCCAGCATACGGGCCAGGAGTAGGCTACAGCGCAGGGTAAGGTGTAGGGCTGGTGGTGGGTTTCCGTTCCGGGCTAGGGTTAGGGTTAGGGAACGGCAAGGCTTAGGGCACAGGTGAGGGTACGGAAACGTGGGAGGGTCAGGCTACGTGCTGACGCACGGGTCATTGCCAGCGTACGGGCCAGGATTAGGCTACGGCTTGGGGGAGAGGTGTAGGGTTGGTGGTGGGTTTCCGTTACGGGCTAGGGTTAGGGTTAGGGAACGGCAAGCCTTAGGGCACAGGTGAGGGTACGGAAACGTGTGAGGGTCAGGCTACGTGCTGACGCACGGGTCAGTGCTAGCATACAGGCCAGGAGTAGGCTACGGCGTAGGGTAAGGTGTAGGGCTGGTGGTGGGTTTCCATTCCGGGCTAGGGTTAGGTTTAGGGAACTGCAAGGCTTAGGGCACAGGTGGGGGTACGGAAACGTGGGAGGGTCAGGCTACGTGCTGACGAACGGGTCAGTGCCAGCGTATGGGCCAGGAGTAGGCTATGGCTTGGGGGTAAGGTGTAGGGCTGGTGGTGGGTTTCCGTGCTGGCTTAGGGTTAGGGTTAGGGAACGGCAAGGCTTAGGGCACAGGAGAGGGTACAGAAACGTGGGAGGGCCAGGCTACGTGCTGACGCACGGGTCAGTGCCAGCGTACGGGCCAGGAGTAGACTATGGCTTTGGTGTAAGGTGTAAGGCTGGTGGTGGCTTTCCGTTCCGGGCTAGGGTTAGGGTTAGGGAACGGCAAGGCTTAGGGCACAGGTGAGGGTACGTAAACGTGAGAGGGTCAGGCTACGTGCTGACGCACGGGTCAGTGCCAGCGTACGGGCCAGGAGTAGGCTACGGCGTGGGGGTAAGGTGTAGGGCTGGTGGTGGGTTTCTGTGTCGGCCTAGGGTTAGGGTTAGGGAACGGCAAGGCTTAGGGCACAGGTGAGGGTACGGAAACCTGGGAGGATCAGGCTACATGCTGACGCATTGGTCAGTGCCAGCGTATGTGCCAGGAGTAGGCTACCGCACAGGGTAAGGTGTAGGGCTGGTGGTGGGTTTCCATTGTGGGCTAGGGTTAGGGTTAGGGAACGGCAAGGCTTAGGGCAGAGGTGAAGGTACGGAAACGTGGGAGGCTCAGGCGACGTGCTGACGCACGGGTCAGTGCCAGCGTACGGGCCAGGAGTAGGCTACGGTTTGGGGGAAAGTTTTAGGGTAGGTGGTGGGTTTCCGTTCCGGGCTAGGGTTAGGGTTAGGGAACGGCAAGGCCTAGGGCACAGGTGAGGGTACGGAAACGTGTCAGGCTGAGGCTACGTGCTGACGCACGGGTCAGTGCCAGCATACGGGCCAGGAGTAGGCTACGGCGTAGGGTAAGGTGTAGGGCTGGTTGTGGGTTTCCGTTCCGGGCTAGGGTTAGGGTTAGGGAACGGCAAGGCTTAGGGCACAGGTGAGGGTACGGAAACGTGAGAAGCTCAGGCTACATGCTGACGCACGAATCAGTGCCAGCATACGGGCCAGGAGTAGGCTACAGCTTGGGGGTAAGGTGTAGGGCTGGTGGTGGGTTTCTGTGCCGGCCTAGGGTTAGGGTTAGGGAACGGCAAGGCTTACGGCACAGGTGAGGTTACCG